>NW_024869124.1:3746-35377 GCF_013358625.1 Macadamia integrifolia
AAAAAAAAAAAGGCCCAATATCTTGAAATGGGGGAGTTGCACTTACCTGTCGGTAGCAACTAGTAATATATAAAATTAAAAGGAGTTGTAGGGCCTGCAACAGAGGCGATTCCTTTGAAAACTTCTCAACAATAGGGTTGGCGGTGTCAGAATGCTCGGCTGTGTAAGATCAGCAGTGATTGGTGCTTACTGCTCTCACGGCTCTTATCAAGATGGGTGAGAGGAAGAAACGTCAAGTTCAGCCATCGGCAGGCAACTTGATCCTCAGAAAATTAGGTAGTTGAGAGTGTTGTAATCGCCGCAGCTTGCCTGAGACGAAAACCGTGCCGCCTCTGATACCAGTGTATGGGGGTTTCAAGAACAGAGGATGAAGAAGACAGAGAACGTTTCTAGGAATTTTAGGGCTCCAAAGATCCGTTGAATAACGGAATTCAACGGATCTTTTTCGATCAGTGGAATTGCCCTGCCATTACTCTTGAAATTACTCCTTCTGTAACGGAGTGACCGTTACTGTGGTTCCGTGATGAGGCCGGATGGCCATCTCACCAACACTAGCATGGATCCCAGACTGTATCGTGCCGCAGTTGAAGGAGACATCTCTCTCCTTGGTGAGGTGGTTGCAGAGCATCCAGAGCTACTCCTTCACAACATTACAACCCAAAAGAACAACGTTCTTCACATCGCAGTAAGATCAAGTACTCACAACAAGGAATTCGTAAAACATGTAATTGAGCAGTGTCCATCTATTTTGGCAGAGCCAAACTCCAATGGTGAGACTCCACTTCACATTGCAGCAAAGCAAGGCATCTTAGAAATGCTTTACTTTTTGGTTCAATGCTTAAGCAATGTCAATGTGATCAGTGGGAAAGCTACTACGGAGCTGAGGAAGATGAAGAAGATGGTTGATGAGTATGATCTTGAAAGGGGAGGCCCACTTCGCGCTGTGCCTCATATCTTAGAAGCTTCTCCTTTGTCTGTCTACTCTGACTTGGCTCGCAGAACGACTTTGCATCGAGCAATAATCGCTAATAGTCCAGGTATCTTCAATGGCTTTAGGCCTCCACTCCCCTTTTGCTTCTTTCATGAAATTCTTTATTTTTCAAAATTTTTTTTTTCCGTCCATTCAATTCTCAAAGAAGTTCAATGTAGGCTCTAGAGAGAGATCAATTGGGGGGGGGGGAATAGGGAAGTGACGCATTGGGGTCCTCTGAAGAGCGCTACATGGTGTAGTGCAGGTCCAAGGGCTTGGAGCCTTCAGACATGCAGCCTAAGGTGTGGCAGTGAGAAATTATCGGGAGAATTAACTCAGAAGGTAAAACACCAGAGTAACATTCTTAGAATAGATTCTGGGTCTAGATCATGTTCTAGAGGAACAAAAGAACAGAAGAATTGAAATTTCAAAATGTGATATAGACCCAGACTCTATTTTTAAAATGCAAACCAGCAAAAGAATAGTGTTGATGATGGTGATTATTATGAAGGATGAAACGGCTAAGAGAACGACTAGCAGGATAAAAGGGTTTCAAAATATTGCTTGTATTTTACCACATTTTCCATCTAACGATAGAATGACCTTGACAATTTTTTCTTGGCTTGAATTTTAGATTCATGTATATGGGCAGAAACATTTCCAGAGATGATAAAGGAAAAGGATGAATTTGGTTGGACTCCATTGCATTACGCTTCCCACCTTGGTTTCTCCCACTCTGTTCGCAGTTTGCTGGTTACTGATAAATCTTGTGCTTATGAGCCTGACAATAGTGGAATGTATGGCCATCTTATTGCTACTCATAAAGGCCATGTCGCTGTAATTAGGGAGTTCTACGAGCATTGTCCAGATTGTTTTGAATTGCTTGAGAGTCGTGGCCGGGCGGCACTTCACATTGCTGCAGAGATTGGAAAATATGAGGTTGTTATGTTTCTTCTGGAGAAAACTCATCATCAAATCAATATGCAAGACAACAGCGGATACACACCTTTGCTTCTGGCATATGAAAACCAAAATGAACATATTTTGACAAGATTAAGAAATCACCCTAAAGTTAATGGAAGCGACAAACTTGGACACCAATTGGAGGCTTTACATGTTGCTAATGAGGTACACATTCTACTCTCCCAATAATTTAAATGGTTTCCACTGGCATATGTGAGTATTTGGTTCCTTCACTGCAGGAGCAAGTGAAGAGTTATGGTTCATTGAAAAGTGAAAATGGTAACTGCATGCAATAGAGATGTTGGTTAATGTTAAAACAGAATGAATAAACTTGACTAATGTTCAAAAATCATACTATTATTATTAGACGACTATATTCAAATTCAAATACATAATTATGTTGATATAACTTCAGGGAAAAGCTCAAATACTGCAATTACCATCCAAAGAAAATGAGGCTGGAGAAGCAAGAAAGGATGATGTATCTCGTCGCCTGAAGGACAAAGCAAATATCCATTTGTTGGTGGCAACACTTATAGCCACAGTAAGCTTTGCAGCTGGTATCAACATGCCTGGTGGGTACAAAGGTGATGGTCCATATCAAGGAATGGCTAGCTTAACAAACAAGGCAGCTTTCCAAGTATTCGTGGTGTCAAATTCTTTAGCTTTCTGTTTCTCAGCTGCCTCTGTTGCAATCCACTTCATGATCATTATTGAGCGTCGTGTTATCAACCGTGCTGTTTTGCTTTTGTGTGCTCTGTTTTTAACTTCCGTGGGCCTTATAGGAATGGTAACAGCATTCATTTCAGCCATGATTGCAGTGTTAGCTGCCTCTGTCACTCTCTGGGTAGCCTCTTCTATTGTTGGTTGCTGCCTTTTCTTGGTTTTCTATTTGATCATAGGACCACCTTTCAGAAACAGAACAGCGTCAGTTGATGTGAACAAACTTCAGCAAGCAGGAAACGGGAAAGAGAAAGACCCATTTGTATTATTAAACATAAATGAAGTTCATGTCAAGGAAGATGTAAGCAGCTCGTTTTGCCGCCCATTTCTATTCGAACTTATCGGGGCTTTGATTTCACAAACACCAACTTTCGCAAACACCAAATTTCGCAAACGCCAACTCTGGGGTGTATGCTGAGCCTGAATAAATTGGGGATTGCTTTCCTTTTTATTTTTGAGCTCTTCCTTTCTTCATGACTATTTTAAGGTTGCATTTTGTGTATCTAAAGATCAAGCTATATTGTCTATAGCCAACGAAATGTATATGTAGTAGGATATGCCAGTAATATGTTTAGATGCATATTTTCAATAAAATATAAACCTCATTGAGACGTTGAGTTGATGCACCTTAAAGTTTGTTGTTCAATAATACTAAGTTTAATGCATTGAACAGGAAACAGTTTCAGTCTTGGGTAACTTCATGAGTTATACATCCCAAAAGTTTAAGCTACTAGGTTGAGAGGGCTCACCTGTTATATGATTTTATCAGAAGTCCCCAGCTTAATCAATGTGAGATTATTCCCAAACACCCTCCCTCACTTGTGGCTCCTTTTTGGTGGCAATAAACATGGCATGTGTGAGCCTCATAACTACGTCATAAATATACATGTAATATCAATGTATAGTTGTGGTGACTCTTATACCGTGACGACTTATCAAACTTAAAAGCTTAAGCTATTAGGTAGAGAGACCCATCCATATATGGTCATCCAAAATTTCAAAACTTGTTCGTGTGAGACTATTCCCAAAACTGCTTCTTGTCACTGCCCTACTGTGAGGGAGCAAGTCATGTTTGATTCTAGAAAATGAAAACAAGGTGATGGATCAAATTTCTATAACATATATGGGCTTCTATGATTATATTTCTATTCATTTTCGCCTCTCGTTTCCATCCACTTGTTAACAAGGATCACTTGAAAATTAAACAAGAGATGATCATTTTTATAAGTTGCTGATTTCTCAAATGCCATATTATGATGAACAATTAAAAAAAAATTCACCAAGATTATCCCCCCACAACCCCCCAAAAAAAAAAAAAGTGTATGAGCTAAACCATTCTTATCTCACTAGTATTTGGCCGGCATGAGTATAGAGCAGGTCAATGGGTGTTCAAGGGCTAATGGTGTTGGCAATCTCAAGAGGCCACCGACCTTTCAATAAAAGCAAAGTCCACCATAAGAGATAATTAAGATCCCCTTTTTCTTTTAACCTTGTCCTCAGCCAAATAAAGTACATATTTACCAGGCCTCTGCTTGACTGGTTTGGGTCCCTTTTGCGGATAAAAGCAGCAGAGCACTTAACATTCACTTGTTCCCTATACAATTGAAAGTAATCCATTCAACACTCTCATCTATATATATATATATATATAATATATACCTAGAATCTCCATTCCTAAGAGAACAAACCATATGAACAAAATCCTCATTTCTGTCCCTAATTGTAAACAAATTTTAGGCTAATACTAAGGACAACCACCACCAATTATATTATGCAAATCAATAGATTTAAACAATTTCTACGCCGATTTGACGGATACACTTCCAACAAGAGTGTTCTTATGCTGATTTTGAACAATTTTGTCATATCATCTCAAACAATAATTCATTTGCAATCATCATCACACCTTGAGAATCTTTTTCAGCATAAACAAGTCTAGCTATATAGTAGGCAATGAATCAGGATCTAATCATGAGTTCTTGCTGCCCCACTTGGAAATTAGTAGCCCTCCCCCACACCCACTCCAAAAAAAAAAAATTGTAAGAATCCTACTGAACATTCATTTTCGGATTTTTTTTTTTTTTGGTAAGTTCATTTGGGGACTGGTATCCCTGGTTTTTCAAATACATGGACGAGGTCATGAAAAGGTGAGATTTCTACTCATGCAATTAACAGTCAAATTATGAACTCTAGGTAGAATATGGACTCCTGTAAATGGGGGTTCTATTTAGTTTTCCTAATTGTAGAACTGTGTCATAAGACTTAAAAAGCAGCAGCTATGGCTTTTCCTCTGGTATTGCCTGCATTTTTTTGATAACTTTCTTGCAAGAGACATTTCATTAAGACATAGAGGTCCTGCTACGCAAATTGGTTCTAGAGCTTACTTTGGTATACTCTGGATATTCTTGTGTCACCATCCCCCTATTTTCCTTACTTTTTTCAACTAATTTAAATTCTGCAATCTAGTCAATTTAAGAAGCAGCAAACTTTGCAGGCTAGAAGAATTATGTGAAGACGATCAAAATGAGGTAACATATTTCTAGCTCATGAGTTCCGCTCTCCTTTGGTCCTACCTATCCATTAAAAACAAATCTTTCTAGTATTCAAAATCTCATCCTCTCCTACCTTCCCTCTCCCTTTTCCAGTTTCATCTTGATCTTTTCTAAACTTTGTTTATCTTTTTTTATTCTCTTCACCTCATTCTCACCCTTTCTCTCATAAATATTATTAAAAATTTGAGTTGTGAATAAATTGCATTTGGGAAATCTTGGAAATTGGGCACTCCGAACTTCTATCAGGATGAGAAAAAATGGGAAATGGTGGCAATCCAATAGCTTGCATAAACCATAATCGAATCTATAGAATCACATCCCAATTCTCAAAGATTAAGATATTCATATCCAATAAATTGTAAGCATACAGGAAAAAATAAAATTGGGATTCGGGTTTTGTAAGCATCCAAATCACAGCGCACAGAGTCGAGAGAGAATAAGGAACGTGCGTACCTTGTTAAAACTCTTTAGCTTCGCTTGCCTCCGTCTTTGGAAGGAGACATGGCTAGATTGCTTGGACCCAATAGAGATGAGTCTCTGCCTTTCACTCCGATATATTGTTTTAATCTTATATTGGTCA
This sequence comes from Macadamia integrifolia, assembly GCF_013358625.1. Classification (NCBI taxonomy): domain Eukaryota; kingdom Viridiplantae; phylum Streptophyta; class Magnoliopsida; order Proteales; family Proteaceae; genus Macadamia; species Macadamia integrifolia. The sequence continues at coordinate 9,535 of NW_024869124.1, forward strand.
CCACGATAGCTTGCTATAGGGGTGAAATAGGGCCGGGTTGGGCTGGGTTCATATTCAGGCCTAACCCAGCCCTAATTGACTCTATCAGGGACAGATTGGGTTGAGCCCGTCTTCTCTTCTATAATGATTGGATTAATATTGATTGATTTATTTTTACCATTTAGAAAACTAAAATACTAATAGGAGCCTTAAATTCTAACATAAAAATTCAGGATCAAAATTCAACTGGGTTGAGGCTTCAACCTAAGCCCGACCCAACCTTGACCAAGGATTGGGGGTTTTCAACCCTATCCCACCCTTAGGGTCAAAAAACTTGGCTCAAGCCCTCGGCGGGCTAGGGCAGGTTTGGGTTATCAGGGCCAAACTTTCACCCCTAGCTTGCTACTAGCTAGTCTTTATTCTATCAAAGCAACTACGGATCCCTTGAAAGTGAGTTCAGAGTGAGAATATTATATAAATATCTTTTTTTTGGTAGAAGAAAATTATAAAAATATCAGTAGATTAATTTATTACATATATTAAATTCATGTGGAATGGTGGTTGGGAAGGAAAAAAAATTTGGTTGCTACCTGGATTGAAGATGCTAGGGGTTCACTACAACTTGAGTTGAAGCCTAGTTTGGTTTATTGAGGGGTGGTGTTAAAATTATGGGCTTAATTAGTTATTCGGATTGATTGAGACATGGTGTAAACTAGGGGTGTCAATTCCAAGGCCACACCGGTAGGCCCGATCGAGCCCGACACGTTTATGGCCGACCTAGACTGGCCCGATTACTAAACATGTCAGGCTTGAGGTAGTACACGGTGCAACCACCTAGCCCGACACATTTATAAGCCCGACCCCTTTAACACTACTTATATTTTTTAAATTGTTTTTAATACTATTTGTATTTAGTGCTAAGGCTATATGATATGTATAGTTGAAATGGTAGTGATTATTATCTGAACATTCATCTTTTTCAAGTATAGTTTGATTGATTTAAACTTGCTCAACTTGGGTTATGTAGGCATAGTTTAATTGATTTGAGTTCTGATGGGTTAAAGACCGAGTGCCTTAGTAACTTAGCTGCTTCCATTTTTGGCTTAATCCATTTTAACTATGAGATATTTCTTTGCTAACCCAAGCACATTAAAAAGGACTCGTTTAAAGCCCGTTTACAGTTAAATAGATCCATAACCCGGTTAAGGCCCAATTAAGGCCCGTTTATGGCAACCCGATTAAAACCCGAGACCGACCGACTAGATTATCAACCGTATCATGCCCGCACTAGTTAAGTCCATTTAGCTAAATGGGCGTTCACAGTGCAGCCCTAGGAATTGGCCAAGCCCGATTAGGCCTGATCGAGACTGGCCCGACCCAACCGATTGACACCCCTTGTGTAAACCTATAAGATATGATATCCTCTCTTAGGTTGTGTGTCTTAACAATAACGCGTGGGGTCTCCATCTGAATACAACCCGGGTAACGGTCTAGTTTGGTTTATTGAGGAGTAGTGTTAAAATTATGGGCTTACTTAATTATTCAGATTGATTAAGACATGATGTAAATCTATAAGATATGATATCCCTCCATTAGGCTGTGTCTTTACAATAACGCGTGGGGTCTTTACAAAACGCCTGAGTGGAATGTATGGCCATCTTATTGCTGCTCATAAAGGCCATGACTCTATAATTAGGGAGTCCTATGAATAAAAAACTGTATCAGAAACTATTTCAGTATTGGGTAACTACTTAGAGTTTTCCATTCCAAAAGTTTAGCTACTAGGTTTAGAGGCTCACCCAAGTCCCAAACATAGTCAATGTGGGATTGTTCCCAAACACTCTCCCTCACTTGTGGCCGCTTATTGGTGGCAATAAACTTTGGCAAAATTGGTTCTCATAACTAGATTATGCATAGCCCAAAAGCTTAAGCTATTAGTATTAGGTGGAGAGACAACAACATCCAAAACCTTATCCCAACTGAATGTGGTTGGCTACATGAAGATTCCAAGTAAGGACAAACGCGAGGATCCATGCAAAGAGATTGAAGAGTTATGACTAATTATAATAAGTGTCGGCTGCCAACCCGATTCATCACTACAAATCAGCCACAGACTTATAATGAAAGATTGTAATAAGGTACTGGCTGTTTACGTGACATACCATATAGATCGCTCAAGCCTTCTTCATGCGAGAATTCCCAAACCGCTTCTTGTCAGTAATCTACCGTGAGGGAGCAAGTCATTGTTTGATCTAGAAAATGGAAACAAGGTGATGGATCAAATTTCTACAACATATATGGGCTTGTATGATTATGTTTCTACTCATTTTCGCCTCTCTTTACCATGGCATCCACTTGATAACAAGGATCATTTCATAATTAAACAAGAGATGATAATTTTTCTAAGTTGGTTAAACCATTTACATCTCACTACTATTTGGCTGGCATGAGTACAGAGCAGGTCAATGGGTTGCTGAAGGGCTAATCTTGTTGCCAATCTCAAGAGGCCATCAACCTCTTAATAAAAGCAAAGTCCACCATAAGGGAGAATTAAGATCCCCTTTTCTTTTAACCTTGTCCTCAGCCAAAGACAGTACATATTTACAAGGCCTCTGCTTCGCTAGTTTGGGTTCCTTTGTGGATAAAAGCAGCAGAGCACTTAAAATTCAAAGACAACCCATACTTTCAAAAGTTTCAAGTTTCTCACTCTACTGTAATACCAATATCATGGAGTGCTAGTGTTTCAGAGTAACTTTGTGTGGAGATATTTGGACTTTGGAGATGCAGTAAACAGGGAAGAAGCATAAGCCAAGGGACTACTCCAAGTTCTAAAGAAAGCATTGCTTGGAAGTTTCTAGCATCAATGATGCATGAATCTATTGAATTTTGAGTCGGTCTTCAAGACAATTTCAAGTCTTTGGTTCTTTTGCCCTCCCTCTTCTTTCCTTCCTCAATAAAATCCCCTTTCTTCAGAAAAAAAGGAGGATAGAGATTTGATAAGAAGAAGCAGAGGAAACCTGTGAGCTAGCATGGATCCCAGACTGTATCGTGCCGCAGTTGAAGGGGACATATCTCTCCTTCATGAGGTGGTTGTTGAGCAACCGATTGAACACATACCAGAGCTACTACTCCAAAACATCACAGCCCAAAAGAATAATGTTCTTCACATCGCAGTAAGATCGAGTCACTGGAAATTCGTAAGTCATGTAATTGGGCAGTGTCCATCTATTTTGGCGCAGACAAACTCCAATGGTGAGACTCCACTTCATATTGCAGCAAAGGAAGGCCTCTTACGAATGCTTTACTTTATGGTTATATGCTTATGCAATGTCAATGTTGGTGCAAAAGCTACCGAGGAGCTGTTGAAGATGAAGTTGTTGGTAGATGAAGACCCTTTCTCTTATGATGTTGAAAGGGGACCGGAAGCCGAATTTCACTATTTCCAAACAAAATTCAAAGGCCCAATTCGCACTGTGCCTCATATCTTACAAGCTTCTCCTTTGTCTGTCTACTCCGGCTCGGCTGCCAGAACCACTTTGCATCAAGCAATTATTGCCAATAATGGTTTAGATATATGTGTATGGGCAGAAACATTTCCTGAGATGATAAAGAAAAAAGATGCATTTGGTTGGACTCCATTGCATTACGCTTCTTACTTTGGTTTCTCCCACTCTGTTCGCATTTTGCTGGGTATTGATAAATCTTGTGCTTATGAGCCTAACAAGAGTGGAATGTATGGCCATCTCATTGCTGCTCATGAAGGCCATGACTCTGTAATCAGGGAGTTCTACGAGCATTGTCCAGATTGTTTTGAATTGCTTGATAGTCAAGGCCGGGCTGCACTTCACATTTCTGCGGAGTCTGGAGAATCCAATGAGGTTGTTTACTTTCTCCTACAGAAAACACATCATCATATCAATTTGCAGGACGATAGAGGATACACACCTTTTCTTCTAGCATCTAAAAGCCAAAATCAAAGTATTTTGGAAAGTCTAAGAAATCACCCTAAAATTCATGGGATTGGGAGCGGCATATTTGAACGCCAAGTGGAGGCTTTTCTTGTTGCTAATGAGGTAAGCATTCTACACACCCAAAAGTATTTTAAATGTGAGTAAGTTGAAAATTCTTTTCTATCTCTGTATTGAATATTGCATTATATAACTTCTTTGAATCAATCTCTTCAAATTTTCTCTGTGAAATAGGATGAAACAGCAACATCCCTGGAAATCAAAGTCCCACAGAATTCCAAGAAAGCAAAGCAAAAGGTTGGAGCATCTCAAATATGGCAATTACAATCCAAAGGAAATGAGGCCGGAGAAGCAAGAAAGGATGACATATCTCGTCGCCTAAAGGACAAAGCGAGTATCCATTTGTTGGTGGCAACACTTATAGCCACAGTAAGCTTTGCAGCTGGTATCAACATGCCTGGTGGGTACAAAGGTGATGGTCCATATCAAGGAATGGCTAACTTAACAAAGAAACCAGTTTTCCAAGTATTCGTGGTCTCAAACTCTCTAGCTTTCTGTTTCTCAGCTGCCTCCATTGCAATCCACTTCATGATTATTATTGAGCGTCGTGTTATAAACAGGGCAGTTTTACTTTTGTGTGCTCTGTTTCTAACTTTCGTCGGCCTTGTAGGAATGGTAACAGCATTCATTTCAGGCATGATTGCAGTGTTAGCTGCCTCCGTTGCTGTCTGGGTAACCTTTTCTATAATTGGTTGCTGCTTTTTCTTGGTTTTATATGTGATCATAGGACCACCTTTCAGAAACAGAAGAGTGTCTGTGGATGTCAACAAACTTCAGCGAGCAGGAGATGGGCAAGAGAAAGATCCATCTGTATCAGAAAACATCAATGAACTTCATGACAAGGAAGATGAAAGCCAGTTTCTATACAAACTTACTCATGTTTTGCTTCGAGGGTCAAAATGACGAGGGTATATGAGCATGAATAAACTGGGGATTGTTTTACTTCTCAATTTTGTGCTCTTCCTTTCTTATGTATCTAAATATCAAGCTATTTATCCATATCCAATGAAATATATATGTAGCAGGATATGGTAGTGATACTTTCAATAAAATATATACCTTATTGGGATACTGAGTCTACTTCCTTCCTACCTTTTATATGATATGATTTGTAAACTATGCAAATCTTAAAAATTTTACTATTTGCTAATGGTACCAAGTTTAATGCATTGAACAGAAAACAGTTTCAGTCTTGGGTAACTTGTTGAGTACAACAGATGACTACATCCAGTTTAATGCAAAAGAATACTTGGGAAAAAAAAAACCCAGTGAGAATAGGATTACATAAAAGAAAGATACAAATATGTTATACAACAGATATCAATATCCTGCTTATGTAAGACTGAAGAACAAATCCTGCTCTCAATCCCTCGTTCAAAGGTCCAGGACTTTCATTGATCCACTTCAACAACGGTTAACCTCATGTTTTCCCCCAATGTTTTGCACAGTTAGATTCAAAGCCATTACTCAGAGAATGTAAGTGCTAATAATAAACATAAAGCATTCACTAATGTGGCTGACTTACACCTTCATGAATGTAACAACTGAGTCATCATAAGAGCTCAGAGCAGCAATGACTGATCCTGTTGTTGTAAATGCTGACAGTACATCTGGATACTCTTTCCAGGAAGTCTTGATTTTAAGAGAAGGGTACAACCAATGCTTTATGGAATCCAAAAACAAGTTGGGACAGAGTCAAAAAGACTTCTATTATGTTTGTCTCGAATTCTTGACCCGTTTTGAAGATTGATCCGCTCCAACAAAATTTGGTGAGGGACCCTTTATTTATTTATTTATTTATTATTATTATTTTTTTTAAGGATCGACCTGACTTGGAAGATTATATATATGTACTATCATCTTGTTGAGCAAGCATTGTGAGATTTGGGTTTTCGATTTTAAGGTTTCTGGTTGAGAGTTTCTTGCCACAAGTTTGGGTGTTCTTGAGAGATCTCCATTGTATTTTTTTCTTATTATCTTTTTCTTCGCCTGAGGACATAGCACACCACATCGGTGTGTGCACCTTGTTCAATCTCTGGTCTTGTGCGAATCTGTTTTTTTTCATCATTTTCTTTGGTGCTTGTTCTAACAGCTTCTCAAAATCCACCTTAAAACCTTGTGGGATTCTCTCTCTGACCTCCATGTTGGCAGCAAGGAACAATCCAAGCAGAACCACAAATCCAACAACTGCAGATCCTCTTGATAGAGGCATGAAGTTGTACCTGCAAGGTTGTTTGATTTTTTCATTCACATAAACATCTACCAATTAATGTCTAGAACACAAGCAATCTGTGTTTTTTTTTTTTATCTTATCAGTAAAAAATCATCCTCAGGATTGCATCCTGTAAATTCTCGAGCATATTAAAATCAGTGGTTCCACAATTAGCACTGCAGATGGCCTGCAGACACAGAGGTCAAAGCAATATAATGGTGTCTTTGAGATACCACATGGAGTAATTCCTAAACTGCTACTTGATAGGGAAAGTTTGCCTCTACAATCTGTTAAAGTAGTTGTCATCAATATAGGATCTAAGCTACTAAAAGGGATCTAATGCCTGGTTGTGGATTAGTATGTACAGATCACTGGCCATCAAGGTAAATTAAAATGGGTGCCTATAAGGGGGGTATATGTGCTAATTTAGCCAACATGGAGGTTACTATTTGCTCAATGGTTAACCCATTGTTCTGCACAGTTAGATTCAAAACCATTACTCAGAGAATGCAAGTGTTCAATGGTTAACCTCAAATGTAAGGACTTTTGCCTTTCATCATGATCAAAGACAAGAGCTTTAACATTTGTACTTCCTTTAGCTCTATTCTTTTTTTCATCAAAGCATTTGGTTGTTTACCTCTACTTCCTTGGTTGATATGGTCTATTCAATTGGCTTTGTTTGGGAATACAATGCTTGCTGATTTTGGGTAAGATTGAATCATTGATGCTTCAAACACGAAAGCGAAGTACTTAGTGGGGAGCCAAAATGGGAAAGCTGCTGTTCACAGTATAGAGAGGGTGTCCTCAACAGGGACAAGACTAGGAGGCAAGGGAGACTTCGCCAATAAATTGAGAAGGAATATAATCAGTAAGGCTTAGTTTGGTTATCAGGAAATGAATAGAAAAGCAAAGAAAAGAAAAAGTCTGTAAAATTTTGAATTTGAGGAGAAAGACACACATAAGCCATGATGGAAAAAAAATAAAATTTCATCATCAAAGCTCCACAAGTCAAGAAACAGATAAGATTTGTGTATGGACCCTTATATGGAAAACAAACCTCGTGCTGGTGGGGGGCCCTTATATGGAGACTTTAAGATCTCCGTAGTATTGTCGAAGCTCCACAAAGTCAAAAAAACAGTGATCGTGTGACAAACACAAATGGAGAGAAGAAGTGTTTCAAGAAGCAACATAACTTCCAGGAAATGGTAGATGTGGAAATAGTAGGGTTGTGCTAATCACTGCATTAAATTGGTGGGGAACAACGGGGTATGGGGGTGGATAAGAAAGTTTAAATGCAGCATTGCGAAGATGAAGTGGTCTCCTCGACGTGTGAGGCGGTGTGCTTCTAAGAGGAAAGAGAGGTTAGAAAACAGAAATTGCAGGGGAAACTCGCAAGCCAACTAAGCTATAATATCACTATCAATGCCCAAAGACTTCCAATACTTCCTAAATTTCAAGTCTCTTTCTTGACCTTATCTGGTAACTACTTGACTGTGAGCAATGGAGGAGGGTGATTTCTAATTTTCTGTTCGTATATTTAGTGATCAGAGATTAACTTCTTTGTTTGAGCCTACTCCTATGCTTTGGGACTGTTACCCTCTTCTTCTTCCTTCCCTCAAAAAATTCCTCTTTTTCAGGAAGCCCATCAGTATGGATCCCAGACTGTATCATGCCGCAGTTGAAGGGGACATATCTCTCCTTCGTGAGGTGATTGCGAAGTGTCCGAGTCGAGTCAAACCAGAGCTGCTACTCCTTCATAACATCACAACCCAAAAGAACAATGTTCTTCACATTGCAGTAAGATCAAGTCACAAGGAATTCATAACACATGTAATTCGCCAGTGTCCATCAATTTTAGCTCAGCCAAACTCCAATGGTGACACCCCAGTTCACATTGCAGCAAAGGAAGGCATCTTAGAAATGATTTACTTTCTGGTTCAATGCTTAAGCAATGTCAATGTGATCAGTGGGAAAGCTACTAAGGAGCTGACGAAGATGAAGAAGATGATCGATGAGTACGATCTTGATAGGGGAGGCCCACTTCGCGCTGTGCCTCATATCTTAGAAGCGTCTCCTTTGTCTGTTTATTCTGACTTGTCTGGCAGAACGACTTTGCATCGAGCGATATTCGCTAATAGCTTAGGTATGTTCAAAGGCTTTAGGCCTCTAATCCCCTAATCCCCTTTACTTCTTTCATGAATTTTGTGATTTTTTGTTTTATCTTTAATCAAAGGACAACAACTCTTGATAACACTCACTAACATTAATGGATCAACTAGGGGGTTTTCCAAATTTCAAGATGAATAAGAGATTCATCAATGATCGGGCGTCTTATGTGATTGTGATGGTGAATTAATGGTTGGTTTTTAGAATATGTTTGAGGCATAACCGCACTTTCAGTGGAATAAACTTCAGTTCTCTGACTCTTGCATCGGCATTGGGAAGGCATGTTTAGAACCTGTTCAAACCCCGTTTAGAGTTAAACAAGTTTGTAGCCCGGCTAAAGCCTAGTTAAGGCTCATTTATGGCAGCCTGGTTATATTCCGAGATCAACTGACCCGATTATAAATCGTACCATGCCCACCGAAGCTAAACATGTTTAGCTAAATGGGTGTTCACCTTGCAAGGCTTGAAAGTATTCAAGCCCGGGTAGGCCCGACCAACTCACCTCCTTGCCCCTTGCCGCCCCTCCCTTTCCATCTCCCTTACATGCGTGGTCAATCGTGGAGTCGATCTACACTCATCATGATGTAGGTAGAGGAAAGTGATGGGCAAAAATGTCAAAAGAATGCATGTGAGGTGTTGCTCACTGTTTTATCATTATATAGTCTGTTTGTAAGAAGGTTACAACCAAACACACCCTCTTCCTTAAAGGGTATTTTTGGTTGCAAGAGAAATTGAATGGAAGGGAAGTCAAAAGAAACTTTTGCAATTATTATAAAATTTGTTTTTTAAGTTTGAAAGCTTCACTTTCTTTCCCCCTTTAATTCCCTAACATCTTCCTTCTTTAAAAATATTGGTTTTAGCTTTCCATATTTTCCATCCAACTATAGAGCCTTAACAAATTTCTTGGCTTGAATTTTAGATAACGAGGTACGCGTATGGGCAGAAACATTTCCGGAGATGATAAAGAAAAAAGATGTATATGGTTGGACTCCATTACATTATGCTTCCCACTTTGGTTTCTTCAACTATGTTTGCATTTTGCTGGCTACTGATAAATCTAGTGCTTATGAGCCTGATAAGAGTGGAATGTATGGTCATCTTATTGCTGCTCAGAAAGGCAATGCCTCTGTAATCAAGGAGTACTACGAGCATTGCCCAGATTGTTTTGAATTGCTTGATAGTCAAGGCCGGGCTGCACTTCACATTGCTGCAGAGGCTGAAGAATTTGAGGTTGTTCGGTTTCTTCTAGAGAAAACTCATCATCATATCAATTTGCAGGACAACAGAGGATACACACCTTTGCTTCTAGCATCTAAAAACCAAAATGAAGGTATTTTGGCAAGTCTAAGAAATCACCCTAAACTTCATGGGAACGCTGTACTCGGACGCCAATTGGAGGCTATTCATGTTGCTAATGAGGTACTGATTCATCACTTTGGTAACTACATGTTGCACCCATATAACATATGTATTCTTGACTCTTTAATTCTGTAATAAAAATACCTTTCTTTTTTTTCTATGAAAAGATGCAGATGCCTATACAACTGCAATTTGAAGCTAATTGTGAGAAACATGGTGGCACAAAAACTTGCCATATTGGAACTCCAATGGACACAAAGAAAGCGATGCAAAAGGTAGAAACGCATCAAAGCTTGGAGATAATATCTAGAGCAGAAGATGAAACACTAGCATCCCAAAAGCTTGGAACACATCAAAGCTGGGAAATAGTATCTTCGACATCCCAGGAAATCAAAGTCCCAAGGGATTCCAAGAAAGCCATGCAAAAAGTTGAAGCATCTCAAATACTGCAATTACCATCCAAAGAAAATGAGACTGGAGAAGCAAGAAAGGATGATGTATCTCGCCGTCTAAAGGACAAAGCGAGTATCCATTTGTTGGTGGCAACACTTACAGCAACAGTAAGCTTTGCAGCTGGTATCAATGTGCCTGGTGGGTACAAAGGTAAAGGTCCATATCAAGGAATGGCTAACTTAACAAAGAAGGCAGCTTTCCAAGTATTTGTGGTGTCAAACTCTCTAGCTTTCTGTTTCTCAGCTGCCTCCATTGCAATCCACTTCATGATTATTATTGAGCGCCGTGTTATAAACAGGGCAGTTTTACTTTTGTGTGCTCTGTTTCTAACTTTCGTCGGCCTTGTAGGAATGGTAACAGCATTCATTTCAGGCACAATTGCAGTGTTAGCTGCCTCCGTTGCTGTCTGGGTAGCCTCGTCTATAGTTGGTTGCTGCTTTTTCTTGGTTTTATATGTGATCATAGGACCACCTTTCAGAAACGGAAGAGTATCAGTGGATGTTAAGGAAGATGAGAGCCAGTTTTTATACAAACTTACTAGTGCTTTGCTTTCATGGTCAAGAACCAGTGGTACATGAGCATGAACAAATTGGTGATTGATTTTCTTTTTATTTTTGAGCTTTTCCTTTCTTCATAACTATTTTATGGTTGCGTTTTGTGTATCTAAAGATCAAACTATTTTATCTACAGCCAATGAAATGTATATGTAACAAGATATGCCAGTAACATGCTTAGAGCATATTACCAATAAAATGTATACCTTATTGGGATATTGAGTCAATATTTTTGCGTGGATCCTCACATCGTTGTCATTTGGAATCTCTATGTAGCCGACCCCATTAAGTTGGGATAAGGTTTTGGATGGGATATTGAGTCTACTTTCTTCCTCCCCTTTATACGATGCATATAAGATGCAAGGCTGTTCTGCCAGCTGAGCCGGAGTAGGCAGACATAGGAGAAGCTTCTAAGATCTGAGGCACTGCACATAATGCGCCTCCCCTATCAGGATCATGCAACAAAGGGTACTCATCCAGCAACAACCTCATCTTCGATAGCTCCTCAGTAGCTTCTGCAGTAACAATGACATTGCACACGCATTGAACCAGAAAGCAAAGCATTTCTAAGAGGCCTTCCTTTGCTGCAATTTGAATTCAAGAATAGATGGACAGTAACTAAATGACATGTTTTATGAATTCCTTGCTGTGACCTGATCTTACTGCGATGTGAAAGAACCTTGTTCCTTTGGGTTGTGATTTTGTTGAGTAGCTCTGGTATGGTTTGAATTGGATGCTCAACCACCACCTCACAAAGGAGAGATATGTCACCTTCAACTGCAGCACGATACAGTCTGGGATCCATGCTGATAGGTTTTCTGAAAGAGGAATTTATTGAAGAGGGAAAGAAAAAGAAGAAGAGGGGCAGAAGTTCCCAAAGGATTGGAGGCTCATATAAAGCAGTTTATCTCTGACCATTACTGAGATTCAAAAAGAAAATCAGGAGAACATCCTCCTCCATTACTCACAGCCAAGTACCCTCTACCTCTTTCAATAAAGGTAGAGAGTAGACTTCGAAGTTTGAAGAACAAAATAGTAGGCTCTCTCTTCCTCTAATCCTCTTCACACCATTGAAGCTTATAGTGAAAGAAATTGCTTTCTCTGGCCCCATGAAATTCAGCTTTGCCAACAGTTCATGCATAATATATAAAATGAGATGAAACACAAACCGAAAGCAGCATAACGAAAACTCACAGAAACAGAGATGAAACCATGCAGATTGGTTTGGGTACAGGAAAACACCATCACCAGACACAGCATTAGGAGGGGGATCCAGGCAAGCAGTAGGCCAACCACTTGCCTTGGGATCTGCACCACTGTAATATTATACTTGCAGGAGAATACACCCTGAGTATATTTTGACAATGCAAGCAAAGCAACAATCTCATGAGCTGCTTGCGCTACACAACACATGATCCCCGATGATCCAAGAATAAAGGAAAAGAAGAAATACATGTTCTCTAGAATTTTCAACTATAGTAACTTTATTTTCTTAGACTATCAATCTATAATGGTACAATATCAAGTAGGTCAGTAATTTCCTTGATGATTCATTAATCAAAAATCAGTAATCAGATTCTACATTATTATTTTTCTCATAAACAAACCAATATAATTGTAAGCCAGGGCTAGTCTACTGGCCTAGCATGAAATTAGGTGGGTTTGGGTATGATTTTGGTTTAAAAACCTAGTGTATCCAGGGATTCCTCCATTCTGGGGGACATTTCGGGATTCCTGTATTCTTGGGGGACAAACCTTTAAAGTGTATCCAGGGATTCCTCTATTCTGGGGGACATTTCGGCATTCCTGTATTCTTGGGGGACAAACCGATTTCATACTAAAGAATACTTCGAAGAAAACCAGAGACAATAAGATTACAAAAAAGAAAGAAATAAATATGTTATACAACAAATAACATCCTGTTTATGTAAGGCTGAAGAACACATCCTGCTTTCAATCCCTCGTTCCAAAGGTCCAGGACTTCCATTGATATGTTTTCCCCCAATGTTCTGCATGGTAAGATTCAAAACCATTACTCAAAATGTAAGTGCTAATATATACAAAAAGCACTGACTACTGTGGCTTACTTACATGTTCATGAATGTAACAACTCAGTAATCATAAGAGCTCAGAGCAGCAATGACAGATCCTGTTGTTGTAAATGCTGACTGCACATCTGGATACTCTTTCCAGGAAGTCTTGATTTTAAGAGATGGGTACAACCAATGCTTTATGGAATCCACAAACGAATTGGGGTCAGAGGTCAGAATAGCTTCCCAATCCACCTGCAAACCTTGTGGGATGCTCTCTGTGACCTCCATGTTAGCAGCAAGGAACAATCCAAGCAGAACCACAAATCCAACAACTGCAGATCCTCTCGACAGAGGCATGAAGTTGTACCTGCAAGGTTGTTTGATTTTTTAATTCACATAAACATCTACCGATTAATGTCTAGAACACAAGCAATCTGTGTTGAGATATTTTTTAACTTACCAGTAATAGGTCATCCTCAGGATTGCATCCCGCAAATTCTCAAGCATATTAAAATCAGTCGAGCCATATGTTTCACCACAATAAGCACTGCATACGGCCTGCAGACACAGAGATCAAAGCAATATTATGGTGTCTATAAAATACCACATGGAGTAATTCCTAACTACTACTTGACAGGTAAAGTTTGTCTCTACAATCTGTTATAATAGGTGTCATCAATGCAGGATCTAAGCTACTAAGAAGAATCCAAAATCTGGTTGTCAATTAGTATGTACAGATCTCTGGGCCTTCAAGGTAAACCAAAATGTGTGCCTAAAAGAAGGGTATGTACTAATTGAGCCAACACTTCACAAACACATGGATGCTTTAAGCCTTGTTCCACCTCTCCAGCTTCTAGGACAATCTGGGAACCTGAGAGAAAATCCCAAATCTGCAAGTTATCTGGAGAATTTCCTTAGATATGTAAAGTCACCCTGACTGAAGGCTGGGGTCCTGAAGAACAGATAGCAAGACGAACAATTCCACTAAATGCATGCTTGGCTTAGCTTCTCGGGCTTCTACTTTTCGGCCTCTAGAATAAAGCTTATGAGAGGGTGCTTTCCGGGCTTCTTGAGCTTATGGTGGCAAGGATTCCATAATTAGTAGACAGATTATTGTATCTCCCATTTTAAACCCCATAACGAGTAAAAGCTCGCTTCTAGAAGCTCCAAAGCAAAGCCTGAGAAGCTTAGCCAAATGCTGAAGTCAATCTGCTACACTAAAGGAAGGGTTGATAATGTCAAGCAAATCCTTGCCTGTGCTACTCCCCCGCCATGAGTTCACCAATCTAGGGCATCTATTAAAAGGATATGTTCAGTGCAGACACTGTTAATTAGTGCCATGGGGGATACATCACTTGTAGTCCACGATAGGATAAGTTTCTCTATCCTATAGTGGCTTATTAGTTATAGTTTGGTTTGGTTTTTAGTTTCCTAGACAAACTACACTTTCATCTCTTGTATTCAGATTAGAACTCATTTCCTTCTCTGAGAAGGAAAGCTACTTTGTATTCCTTAATAATAAATAGAATACAATGGGAGGGGGCAGCTGTATGTTCTATTGCTCTCATCTAGCAGGCCCTCCTTCATCTCATCTCTTTCTTGTCTCTGGTTACTGGTTTCAGGTATTGTTTCATGGTATCAGAGCTTTGAAGATCTGTCAACATTCTCCAATTGATTCCTGGTTTGAGAGTCCACTAAAGGACTTTAGTTCTACCCCTGTTGCAGCACCTATGCTGCCTATTGATGCGAATCTGCCCTAGTTAATGATAGCACGAAGGTAAACTATGCAGTATACTTCAACTACATTATCTACACGAATTTCCTTACGTTTCAACAGTCAGCATTGATCTCCAGGATACCTGGCGGCCCAATTTCTGAAAGTTTTCTTCATTAATCTGAGATCTGCAATTATTTTTAATCCAGCCATTCTACGTGGAGAATTTTTTGAGGATTTTGGGTCTCCGTATGAGGTACACTTGATCCAGATTTGAGGCCAAACCACAGGTTTGATTGTGTTTAATTTAACTTCTCTATACTACCAGTGGATGCTCTGTTTTGGGGTCAAATTGCTGACCCCTTCTACTACAATTACTACTGATCCAGAAATCTTATTAAGACAAGCTTTTGGGCAGTTATTCTCCTATTGGCCCCTAGTTTGATCCCTGTTTCAGGTCCATCTGACCTGTTATTAATTTGGGTTCATAAAATCACATAAATCTGGGTTATCTTTGCCTATTCTGAGAAATATCTTCTGCTGCTCGCTGATTTGATCATACTAGTCTACTGCTGTCTCTTTGTTGTGGTTATACATTGTTTGGATCGTCTGATTGAGTACTATATTTCTGTTTAGTTTCTCTAATGAAAGATCCTAAACCACTCAATGACAATGTTCAAGTTCAGAGTACTACTATTAAACTCGCCAGAGTTTCAAACTATCTTCTGTGGGCACAAGCTGTGCAAGCATGCATTCACGACAAGAGAAAGCTCAAATACATTACTGAAGACCCTCCTGCGGCCCTACGGAATCAGCCCACTTTTGCCACAGCTGGAATTTAAGACATTGTATCCCCAACATAAGCATAGATCCAAAGTATCAACAAGAGGCATACATCTCAAGCATTGCGAAAAAAGAAAAACAAAACAAAAAAAACAAAAAAACAAAAAAAAAAAAAAAAAAAAAAAAAAAAAAAAAAAAAAAAAAACAAAACAAAAAAAAAACAAAAACAAAAAAAACACTTTACTGAAGTTTTGAGCTCTAGTTACTTACTTCCCATGCCATAGCCATCTCTGCATCATAATCATCCCATCTAGAAGGAGTACAAGGTGTTCTAATTGCAAAATCAAATCCTTGTTCATTCCTGTAAGAAACATGTGGTGTTTATATGATATTTTTGTGGAGAAAATGGAAATGATGATGATTACAGAACAAACAGAAATAACAACAATTAGAACAGTACATCTTTTGTAGGGTGATCCTTGTCCCTTCAAGGAGTTTCCTGCAATGCATAGCCATCAGAAATTATGATGACACCAAGAAATATCAGCTCTCTTAGACATGCCATACTTTTTAATTCTGCTAGAGAACTAATGTAGGCTTCCTATATAACAGTTTGCATGATAAAGGAAGCAAGAAAAACCAATTTAACTCAAGGGAGATTATTACCCCTCAAATGCTGTGCTCTCACACCGAGTAGCTAACCAGAAGTCCTCACCAATGACGTCGTAAAGATCAGAACAGGATTCAGCCTGCATTATCTGAATTTTGTATATACTAAGTTATGCATTAAGCAGTAAAAGTATGAACCCAAATTAGCGAGCACAACAACTAGCAAGAGCAAAAATCTGATCTGATAAATCGGTGACGTGTTGCATCAGTAGAAATTAAATATCACATTCTCTATAAAAGAGGAAGATATGGATGAAGCAGGGCCATCTCACTTATGTGAATGGCCTCGTATCAACTTTCACAGGCATTATTCAGTTTCAACCATAATAACTTTGAGACCCCCTAATGATTTATTGTGGGACATTCTCCCCAACCCAACACGTTCATCAAGTTGTTAAGGTGCTAAATCATGGGTTGACTGGTGTAACTGTTGAAGTCAAACCATTGCAACTGTTTGACCTTGACAACCAATGAATAGCTTCGTTTGGAAAGGTAAACTGGGAACTGACTGAATGCAGAAATCCCTGGGTGTTGGTCATGCAGTCAACTGGAGAAGTCAAATGGGCTTCAGAACATTGCTCCCCTCCATTCAATAGACTTTCAAAACCACCCAAGGTTTTAAATCAGGTGCAAAAGTTCTAAGCAGACATACCAACTCAGGTTTTGGCTAACTTAAAAGGGCTATAAGTGGAGGTGACTTGGGTCATCAGGTGTGACTGAAGAATTCAAGTCACTTTATCCACTAATCTCCCAGCAGCCAATATTCTAATGACCAGAAAACCAGTCTGGACCCAGAGCTCCATCTGCGTCCAGATTTCAAAGAGCTTCCTTTATTTAATCCAGTGTTGGAAGGCCTTGCTACTCTAGTTTTTGGTATATGCATTCCAAGAGTGTCCAAATGCCTTGAATCACACTACCGGTTGTCCCACCAGGCAGGAGGAGATGTATCGCCTTATGTCCAATCCCATAGTATCTGGATTCATAATACCAAAACCTCTATATTTAAACAATTGTGCATGGGCTCATATGAATAACATTTGCCCGAGTAGGCAATATCTCAATAGTTATTTTTCCATCCACAAACTCTTGCCTTGAGACTTTCCGGTACGAACGAAGATGCGGGAAATTTAATACAAATTATCGCACCCTTACCCTCAAGGGAGGGCCATGATCTTCACTTTGTCTCACCTTCTCTGGTTGGAGACTCCAAAGTTACCCTCTGTCTGACTAGCTTGTTGGAATCTACAACAAAAAACAACTCAGCCTTATCCTAGCTTAAATGGGGTCGGCTACATGGATCCATGCAAAGACCAAATAGGAAAAGTGAAAGTAAAAGGAAAATACCACAGCACCTGCAAGTCCGAAAAATCTGAGATATCTAAATGGAAAAATTGTTTGGCTGGCCACTTCATCGGCAGTAGACCTACTTTCAATATTGTTAAATCGTCTCTGAGCAAACAATGCAGACATTGGACTCTTACCTCCCCAACAATGGCTTTTTCATTTTTCAAATTCTCTGAAGAAGATGACAAGATAAGGGCCTTAGAAGGTGGCCCTTGGAAAGTGGGAAAAACCCGATCTTCTTTAGACAATGGGATCAATATCTACTTTTCAACAAGGTGGACCTCACCTCCATACCTCTCAGGTCGCTCTGCCAAGACCTTCCCCCCTCCATTTTTGGTGTGAATCGGGCCTTATTATCATAGGTTCTGTTCTTAGCAATCCCCTCTTCTTTGATGAGGGAAACAATAGAATGGATAGCCTAGCCTTTGTGAGGATCTGTGTTGAAGTATCGTCTGATGCACTCCCCTCCCCACCCAAAAAAAATAAAAGAAAAAGAAAATCAGTTACTGTTGTGAATGATGAAGGCTTCTCCTTCCAATAAGAGGTTCACTATGAGTAGCCCCCTCCTGGGTGTCTCATTTGCAAGGTTTTCGACCATCAAACAAAGGTTTGTGCTCCAAAGATCCCAAACCCTACAACTGAGATCGATACCTCCTATTAGCTTGAAGGTACCACTGGCTCCTCCATCCCAGGTACTATTTTATACCCTCCGCCCCCTTTCATTCCTGCAACCCTACCTATGGCTAGAGAAGAAGCAGACACCATAAGAGTCGCCGGAATGACATGCCTGCCCGGACTATCGTCAAAGTCAAGAAGCTCGAAACCCCAACGGACCTTCGGTCCCTCTTGTTGCTACCGCTGGTTGCAATTCCTTCTATGTCATGCAGAGCTCTGTCAACTACAACGATGTTGCCTGTCCCTCTGACCATCGCTTTGAGGCAATAGTTACTTCTTCAGTCGGAAACCTCCCTCCCCATGGTTGATCGAGTGGTCTTCCTCATACGTCTGTCTCTTCTGCAAACCCCCTGCAAGTTCATTCCTCCATCCAACATTCTGCACCTCCTCTACCTCACAGAGACTGACTCCCTCTTTCAAATATGTTCTCGACCTTTCTATCCCCTCTTCTCAATTGTCTCATCGGGCTCCTGAGGTGGGCCCCTCCACTTCCCCCCATCATTTGCAACCCCTCTCCTCTATCATAGTGGGCCCAACCCCCCCTCCTCGCTCTGCTCCCTCCACGCTGCCCCTTCTGTTAGAGAAAGGGAAAACGAGCTTTGGGTCCCCCCCCCTTTGCCTCTCTTGTGCCTAGGAAGGGCCCCCTGCTACCTTATCCCCTCCCTCCTCCACCTATTGTTCCCACCAACATCCCAATTGGGCCAGCCATTTTGCCCGAAGCACCTAACCATCTCCTCAGCCCATCGGCCCATTTCTCCCATCTTGAATCTTCTAGCCCATCTATCTTGGCCCGTCCGTGTTTGGCCCCTATTTCCACCTCCGGGTTGGTCCCTATGTTGGTTTCCCCAGCGCCCCAGATCAAGGTATGGCACCACCACATGTTAGTGTCACATTCATCGATTTTCTTATTTTATTTTATTTTATTTTTTCTTTTTTGGGTAGGGTGGGGTGCATGTGTGTGGGTGGTGGTGTGTAATGATATACATTGTTGTAGCGTTTACTAAACAGCTTGAGCATTTAAGCTAAGCGATTCTAGAAGTAGAAAATTAAAAAGCCAATACATACAAATGGAAATTGACTGAAAGTCACCTTTTCTAACCTCCCATCTTTTGCTAGATTGACAACATCATCAGTCTTGTTGTTTACATACATGGTTTCCTTGATGACTGTTTTTGCAACGGTCATTGTTCTGCAGCCATTAACAAATAATAAAGGATCTTTTCACAAGACTTTCAGCAATTGTTATAAGCTGAAGAGAGAAAAGGATTATACCTTTGATAATTTGGAAAGTAACGGACGACTTTTGCTTGCCCAAGAACCATTGGAGTGTGAGACCCAAATCCCGTATTGAACTCTTCACTGGTTTGCAGAAAGAAACACCACAACATTATAAGAAAATAAATTCCCAAGAAGTGATAACATCAAGAGTTAAAGAGTTCCAAATTCTTAAGGATAGATAAGGGAGAAAAAGTACCAAGATTAAAACTCGAATTTCAATGCAGTACCTTATAAAATGGCCATTAGTAGCCAGATTGTTTCTAATAAAAGAAATAGGAAGAAAGCTTAAGCCTGGGGCATTATTATAACATGTAGGTACAAAGACCACATCCTTTGGAAAATATAATCTAAATTTCAGGGTACAAATACTTTATGGTACTAATGGAGAGGTGTTGGATCAAATCAAAGGCCAATAAAACATCATGACAGAAAAAAAAACAAAAAAAAAAAACGAAAAAAAACAAAAACAAAAAAAACAAAGAAAACAAAAAAAAAACAAAAACAAAAAAAACAAAACAAAACTGTCTAGATTACCACACAGAAAAACTGCAAGACCAAGTGACAACATAATGACAAAACACCAGAAAATCAAGTATACAAGCAGAAACAACAAGACTGAAAGATTACCTTAGCTTGTTAACCCACACAACTGGATCACAAGGTTCTGATATCTGCCTCCATTTAACAGCCAATGAATAAATATCTTGCCATGACATCATAGAACGGCTCAAACCTCTGTCCTCATTAATACCAGATGAAGTTGAAGTTTCTGAAGAACTACTGGTACTACAACCAACACCCCCTCTGTTCTGGCTTAGCACATAGGTCTTTTCCTTTTTCCTAACTGTTTTGCCAATTTTTGCTGCCCTCTTACTTGAATGTTTCCATTCTGCTTGCAGAGAACGCCAAGCCTTTGAGACCTTCTGGGCAATTTCAATAGCAGCTAATCCCGCCATACGATGCTGGAAAACATTCTAAATCATAAGTTTCAAAGATACGGACAGATGCAAATACTAAAGCAGTAGAAATGATAATAACTGCAAACATGAATAAAGAATATCATGGGCAACTTCTTGGTGAAACTAGCTGAATATTTGTTACTTGTTGCAGTAGAGTGGACAGAAGAAACGCATAAAAGAAGAGCACTCCTTCCTCGCCAAAAGAAGAAACATAAAGAACTTTTATAATTCAACTTAGCGAACCAGAATCAACACCAATATATTGAATAGTTTTATGTAGCATGGAGGTAAACTAAGTTGGAATGTACACGCAGTGATGATTGGTCCATTTATACACTTCATAATTGTTGGCCCATTGCTTTGAAAGGCAAGCCTTGGAGAATGCCACAGGGTGGGATATTCAAAAAGGCCCCAATGAAATTCCTAAGAACTTTCAAGCAGCTAGTCAGCAATTGAGTGTTTTGGGTTTAGTGTTTTTGGTTTGGGATTTAAGGTTTAGAGTTTAGCTATTAGGGTTTAGGGTTTGGGGTTTGGGGT
Source organism: Macadamia integrifolia (assembly GCF_013358625.1). NCBI lineage: Eukaryota > Viridiplantae > Streptophyta > Magnoliopsida > Proteales > Proteaceae > Macadamia > Macadamia integrifolia. The sequence continues at coordinate 30,278 of NW_024869124.1, forward strand.
TTGGGGTTTGGGTCTTAGGGCTTATGGTTTTGGGTTTTGGGTTTAGGGTTCAGGGTTCAGGGTTTTGGATTTTAGGTTTAGGGTTTTGGATTTAGGGTTTAGGGTTTAGAGTTTTTGGGTTTAGGGTTTAGGTTTTTGGGTGTAAAATTTAGGTTTAAGGTTTTAGGGATTAGGGTTTATGGTTTAGGCTTTAGTGTATAAGGTTTAGGGTTTATGGTTTAGGCTTTAGTGTACAAGGTTTAGGGTTTATGGTTTAGGGTTTTGGGTTTTGGGTTTTGGGTTTTGGGGTTTACACTTTAGGTATTTTTTTTTAGGGTTTAGGCTTTTGGGTTAATGGATTAGGGTTTAGGGTTTTGGGTTTTAAGGTTTAGGGTTTGGGGTGTAGGGATTAGAGTTGAGGGTTTAGGGTTTAGGGTTTAGGGTTTACGGTATAGGGTTTAGGGTTTCAGGTTAAGGTTTATGTTTGCTGGTTTAGTGTTTAGGGTTAAGGTATAGTTCTTTAGGGTTTGGGGTTTAGGGTTTACGATTTGCTGTTTAATGTTTAGGTATTAGGGTTTAGGGTTCAAGGATTTAGGGTTTAGGGTTTTGTGTTTTGGGTTTAAACTTTAGTGTTTAGGGTTTAGGTTAGGATTTAGGGTGTAGGGTTTGTGGTTTACAGTTTAGGGTTGAAGATAATGGTTTAGCATTTAGGTTTTAGGGTTTAAGGTTTTGGGTTTTGGGTCTAGGGTTATAGGTTTTGGGTTTAGTGTTAAGGGTTTAAGGTTCAGGGTTTTTGGTTTAGGGTTTAGTGTTTAAAGTTTAGGGTTTAATGGTTAGGGTTTAGGGTTTAGGGTTTAGGGTTTACGGTTTACGGTTTACGGTTTAGGGTTTAGCGTTTAGGGTTTGGGGTTTAGGGTTTAAGGTTTTTTTGTTTAGAGTTTAGGGTTTAGGATTGAGGGTTTAGGGTTTTAAGATTTAGGGTATAGAATGTTGGGTTATGGTTTAGGTTTTAAGGTTTAGGGTTCAGGGTTTAAGGTGTACGGTTTAGTGTTTACGGTTTTGGGTCTACGATTTAGGGTTTAGGGTCTAGGGTTTGGGGTTTAGGGTTTAGTGTTTGCGATTTTTTGTCTACGATTTAGGGTTTAGGGTTTAATGTTTACGATTTTTGGGTCCACAATTTAGGGTTTAGGGTTTAGGGTTTAGGGTTTAGGGTTTAGGGTTTAGGTTTTGGGATGTAGGGTTCGGGGTTTAGCGTTTAGGGTTTAGGGTTTTGGGTTTTGGGTACAGCTTAGGGATTAGGGTTTAGGGTTTAAGGAATGGGGTGTAGGGTTTATGTCTTACATTTTAGAGTATCGGGTTTATGGTTTATGGTTGAGGGTTTAATGTTTTAGGTTTAGGGTATAGCGATTAGGGTTTAGGGATTAGAGTTTAGGGTTTGGGGTTTAATGTTTGGGGTTTAGGCTTTATGGTTTTCTGTTTAGGCTTTATGAATTTGGTTTAACGATTTAGGGTTTTGGGTTTTGCGTTTTGGTTTTAGGTCTTTGGGAAATCAAAGATTTAAAAATATTATTCAAGTAATGGATTGATGACCTTAATTTAACAATCAATATTTTTTATTATTTTTTTCATAACCAACCCACAAGGTTAACCATTCAATGCACAAGAACACATCATTTTATTTCCTTCCTCACCCCCCCCCAAAAAAAAAAAAGGTTTTGATAATTTTTTTTAATATATATATATATATAGATTATTGATGGATGAATTTATCAGAACAAATTGATAAAAAAGAAATAGGTATGATGCAGGATCCGATAGACTAGCAAAGGTATCTTCAATTTTGAGGGATGGTCTTTGGCTTCTAGTCCTTAGAAATTCTAATTCTCTTATTGAGGTCTGGGATAAGCTTCAAACTGAGGGTGAAACAGGGCCGGGTTGTGCCGGGTTTCTCAAAACCCTAACCCAACCCTAGGTCCCAAAACTCAACCCAACCCTAACCCTAACCCAACCCTATCGGGTTCATGCTCAGGCTAATGCAGGAGTAGATTACAAGTAACTAACTCCGCAGTTTATAACCCCAAACAATACAAATAGGAGCAAGAAACAAAGAAATAATACCATCAAATAAACCCTCAAGGATACAATACCCATATAGGAGCAAAACCAGCCCAAAACCCAATAGGAGAGAGAAAGGTGCGGCCAGGTTTGTGGGAGTCCGATTGAGCTGCACTTTTGGGTGTAGATAGTCCCTAGGGAGGGTACAAAAACCCCCAAAGTTGAGAGGATTCTGACAGTTGGTTGTAAAGTTACAAGCTTTCTTGATTTTCTGACCTAGGAGAGAAAACTGAGAAAAACCTTCAAGAACAGCAGCTGAATGCTTCCAACAGTGACTAGGTAAGGATCGTGGGACCCTTATGAGGCTTGGAATACCCTGATTGAAGATCTGGCTAAACAGAGCACAGACGAGAGAGAGAGAGGAGATCGATTTCTCTCTATTCCCACTAGGATTGCTGATCGGTTCTAATTTTTGCAAACTTTTATCAGAATCTGAATTATACCTCTTGAATGTTATAGCAAATAAAATAAAAAAAGAAGAATAAAACGGATGGGGGGTTGAGAAGGGTGAAAGAGAATAAAGGAAGTGGCTATCTCAGCCTGGGCTTCCCACCCACAGCTATCTCAGCGGCTCTAAGCATTTAGTTGCAAACTTTATTTCATAAATGCAAACTTTCTTTTATTAAAATCTATCCAATAATGGTACATATGCCTCTCTATTTATAGAGGGAAAGTTTACAATCATACTAATACTAGGAGCTAGTTTCCCAATAGGACTAGACACTCCTACTACATCTAGGAGCTAGTTTCCCAATAGGACTAGACACTCCTACTACAACTAGGAATTCAAAATAGGACTAAGACTTGACTTTATGACTCTAACATGGAGTAGGACTAACTAATAGTCCATATAGGACTTTACAACCAACCAATAGCCTAATAGGCCTTTATTAAATTAAATAGCAACTAATTAAACTAATGAATAAAATCCCGTTTTCCTACCTTCTACCCATATTTTAGGCCTATTAAAGTGGTTCATTTTAAAGAAAACCCATGGGATCAAAGGCCCAATACATACATAACACAACCCAAGGCTTATTTGCAATAAAATAAGCCCAAGTGACTTATCTACGTCAACTCACCCTCTCTTAGAAAAAAATCGTCCTCGAATTTTGTAAAGTGTGAGGGTGATTATATCATGGTGCACGTCCCTCTTCAAGCCATAGAAAAATTCAGGTAGCTCTTTGATAATAAAGATGTAGTCTAGAATGTGAGGAGCTCGATCTTCAAGATACTTTAATGGGATGATGAATTCCACATGCTCAACTTCAACATCTTTGGATGTATCCATAGGGTCATCTACATATGCACCTTTGATCTCTTCTAACTTCAATGCAACATAAAGCTCTTTTGGTTCATTTATCTGGTGGTTCCCAACCGGTTCCATTGATGGTTCAAACACTTCATTCTTGAACTCCTTAGGATCTTCCTCTTAGCTGGTCACAATCATCACAGTTGTTGTAGTGTCAGTCTCAACTTCACTGACCATTGTGGCAACCTTGTTGCTTTCGACTTCTCCCACATGAGTCTCGTTGATGGGAACATCAATGACTAGTTTTTCCTCAACAATAGGAATGGCTGAAAAAATTTTAACACTAACCTCAACTTTTGACTCTAGTTCACTGGTCAGAGGTGTCTTCTCTTGTTGCTCTTTTGCAATAGAGGCCGATGATTCCTTCATGCTATTGTCAAGTGTGGGTGGCTTTTGGACATCTGGTGGAAGGAAGTACATGTTTCGTTCATGCTCAGATAGGTACATGCCTGCCAACTCATACTGCATCTTGTCCCACGTTCTAGGTTTACATTCTTGAGCTTGAAGTTGCCTTTCACGGACTCTCCATTGCATTCGTACACAATCATTCATCTGGGAACATGCATATTGGTGTTTTTGTGTCTCTGTTAAGTTGTAGTTGTCAAAATACATGTCCAATTCACGCATCCATTTAAGGAATTCCCCATGAAAATAACGTGGGTGATCATTAGATTGGGCAGCAGTAGATGTATTATGAAGGGAATCCTGTGGAGGGAAGAGCCTTCTTTGAAAATATACAAGGAGGTATTGTGTCACTAACTGGTACTTCATCTCTTCCCAAGTCCTAGGCTCATGTCCTCAAACTTGGAGTCGCTTTTCATAGACTCTCCACCAATCTCTAGCATGACCAATCAACCGGAAGCAAACAACTTGAAGCTTTTGTGTCTCTGTCAAGTTATAGTAGTCAAAATATTCCTCCAAAGAATCTAACCAATCAAGGATGTAGAATGTATCCCTTTGTCTAGCAAAGTAACGAACTGATGGAACCATCTTCGGTTAGGCCTTGATAGATTGTTTGGAGCTTTCTTCAACCGTAGCTCTGATACCACTAAATGCAATAGTAGATTACAAGTAACTAACTCCACAGTTTATAACCCCAAATAATACAAATAGGAGCAAGAAACAAAGAAATAATACCATCAAATAAACCCTCAAGGATACAATACCCATATAGGAGCAAAATCAGCCCAAAACCCAACCCGAAAGGAGAGAGAAAGGTATAGCCAGGTTTGTGGAAGTCCGATTGAGTTGCACTTTTGGGTGTAGATAGTCCCAAAGGAGGGTACAAAAACCCCCAAAGTTGAGAGGATTCTGACGGCTGGTTGTGAAGTTACAAACTTTCTTGATTTTCTGACCTAGGAGAGAAAACTGAGAAGAACCTTCAAGAACAACAGCTGAATGCTTTCAACAGTGACTAGGTAAGGATCGTGGGACCCTTATGAGGCCTAGAATACCCTGATTGAAGACCTGGCTGAATAGAGTACAGAAGAGAGAAAGAGGAGATCGATCTCTCTATTCCCACTAGGATTGCTGATCGGTTCTAATTTCTACAAACTTTTATCAGAATATGAATTATACCTCTTGAATGTTACAGCAAATAAAATAAAAAAAAGAAGAATAAAACGGATGGGGTGTTGAGAAGGGTGAAAGAGAATAAAGGAAGTGGTTATCTCAGCCTGGGCTTCTCACCCATA
>NW_024869125.1:0-35277 GCF_013358625.1 Macadamia integrifolia
CTAAATTATTGAATATATATAATTTTTTTTTTAGAATAACCGTGTGTGTGTGTGTGTATATATATATATATATATATTAGTAAAAGTATACGTGCAAATGCATGTGTGGTCATATGTTGAGAGAGAGAAAGCCTAACTGCAGAGTCCTATACTCACAAGTTTTTTGTATTAATGAAGATAAGAAAATCTTGTAGGTACCATATAAATCATTCAATTAAGCATATGACTCTGCAAAGTTTGTTCAACTTACAAGGCTATCTTACATTATCAAGTACTGCTTATCCACAAATGTCGAAACCTGTCAGTAAATAGAATAATTCGATATAGGTGAATACCATTAAGAACAAATTGAGAAAAACAAAACAAAAAAAAAAATCCACAAAACCTGATAATAAAGTCATGAAGCATGAGTACATATATATATATATATATATCTATATATATATATATATAGATAGATATAAAAGGAAAAATGGCAAAAAATATTGTACCAAAACCATATAAAATACCAAAATTATACTGAATAAAAACCATATACTATTCTGAATAAAATTGTACCAATTCCAAATTGTATCGGTATTGAAATATACGTTTTTTTATTTTTGTTTTTTTAATATCGAATGTTTTCGATATTAACTCTTGGCCTACAGTACCATACTGAATACGGATACCAAATACCGAATTGATAACCTTATTTAAGAAAGGAAGGGGTTTTCATTGGGAGAAGGGAGGCAAGAAAGGAGGGTTGAGAGGAGCAGATGAGGAGGGGAATAGGGACGCTTGTAAGGAGAGGGGTTGATTAACATATTTAGATTCCAAAACAAATATAATGGAAAAAGGGGAAAATGAACAAAATAAGGAGGTATTATTGCCGCATAACATATACCATATCATTACCGTATCCATTTTATTGTGCCGGATTTCTTAAAAGTATTATTGCCACATAATCCTTTTCAAAGTCGTACATATCTGTTCTTATATTATTGCTGTTTCCAAAGTTACTAATTACGCAATATATGAACTAAAAGGTTTCACCTGAAAAAAAACTAAAGGAATGAACAAGAAATAAGAAACAGCTACGAGAAGGAAAGGGAGAGAACACCCTTCACAGTTCAAGGCTATAAGGCTGGAGTGTACCATTCCAAGTGGTAGGAAATGCAAATTAAAGGAAGTCCTTGATTAAATCATATGTAAAACCACAGAGATTTTATTATTCACTGGTTGCAACCCTATGTTGAACAATACCCCTTGAAATGACCTCTTTATGATATTATGAGTTACTTCACAAATTCTATCAATTAAACCTGTATAGACTGTAAAAGTTGGTGATCTTCAAAATTTTCATTTCCAAGCACCCCTGGGCTGGAAAGTTTAATGCTAGGAGGGAAACAAGAAGATATAACAATTCATATATATAAGCTTAAAAGGAATGCATACTTAAGGAGGGCCAAAGGCAATAACAGAGTAAGGATATGAAAATAACATAACAAACATCAATGAAGAATTATGTTAAAAATGAAACAAGGAAAATAAGTTACATAGAAGGTAGTGGATGGGGAAAATCCCATGTTTATATGTCAATGTATGAGAACAAATTCACCAAAATCTCACTTGGGACCAACAACACACCACAACCACCCCATGAACAATGACTTACTATCCACAAAGCAACAACAAACATAGTATAAATTTAGAGAAAAAAAATCAGGGGAGAGAAGAAATAAATAGTTAAACAAACTCTAGATTTCCGAGCATTAGTTAATAAAATAAAATTCAAAAGAAAAACAATGAGTAGAGGGTAGAGAAAACGAACCTATAGTTCATTGTAGTGTCAGCTCCCAGGTTAGGACAATCTTTTATCTCCAGTTTTCGTAAATATCTCCCTTTTAGTTGTTTTGTAACCTTCTCTGAAGAAGACTTCAATTTGGGACATTTCCAAATAACCAACTCTTTCAGTGACGAGAGGTCCTCCAATCCATCCGGTAGGATTTCTAATTTCGAACAATGCGAAATGGTTAGCTCTCGTAATGATTTCAGGTTCTGAATACACTGAGGAGGCAAAAGCTCGGTGAGGTTATGACATCCCCAAACGGTCAACTTCTCAAGTCCTGAGAGAGATCTAAGCCCGCTGGACAATTTTTTTAGTTTGTGACACTCGATCAACCAAAGCACGCGTAAGGATGTCATCTGTTGCAGAGCGTCGGGAAATGATTCTAAATTATGGCATCTCTGGATGTACAAAGATCGAAGTGATGAGAGTTTTCCCAAACCCCCTGGTAGAGTTGTTAGATTGACACAATCAGTTATTTCCAACCGACCGAGGGTTGTGAGTTTTCCCAAGCCCTCTGGTAAAGATGTTAGATTAGGACAACCAATTATATCCAACACACGAAGGGTTGAGGGATTCCCCAATTCCTCTGGTAATATTCTCAAATTATCACAACCTTTTAGCTTCAGCCTGTCTAGTTTTTTCAAGTGTTGCATCCCTTCAGGCAAAGATACCAAGTTATTACAACTTGAAATTTCCAATACTTCAAGGGATGAAGGGTTCCCCAGACCTACAGGCAGATCCATCAAATTTGAACACCGCTCAATCTTCAGCATTTGTAGTGACTTCATTTTTTCCATCTCGTCTGGAAAAGAGAACAATAAATCACATCCATTGATCTCCAACTCTTGAAGTGATGTAAGTTCCGCAATCCCCATTTTTGAAACCCTTAGAATTTTACAACCAACTATACTCATTGTTTTTAGTGATCTCCAGTGTTGCACCTGTTCTGATAAAAACATGAGCTTAGGGCATTCCCTAATTTCAAAGTGTTGAAGAGATGTGAGTTGTCCTATGCCCTTTGGTAGTTCCTCCAAATTTGAACAATTTTCTATCAGCAATTGTTCAAGCATTGAAAATTGTTCAATGCCCTTACTCAAAACCATTGGATTTGCACAATTTTCTATTTGCAGTGTCTTTAGTGAATTGCAAAAGCTTCTCTGGAAAAGTTGTAAGATGATCACAGCTTTCTATCCGTAGCTTCGCAGGAAAAAGAGGATTGGGTATATTGTGCACATGTTGATCTTCTCGTGAAGAAGAAGAAGAACCCACTTGATAATGCTTTTCCTGATTTGCACCTCCTTCGCTCCAAGAGATTTAAGCTTATCACATCCCTTAAATTCCACAAGCTCCAAGGCCACGTGACCCTCCATTCCTACATACTCCATCTTTTCACAATATGAAATCATCAGTTTCCGAAGGGACCTTAAGTCTATCAAATCCAAAGACTCCACATGGTGACATGAGTAAATACATAGTTCCTGTAAATTCGAGAGATACGAACTCCCATTCAACCATGTAGGGAGCTTGGTGCCATTGAAACGTAGTATCCTCAAAAGAAGTAGATTTGGATGAGGCTGGAGCTCTTCAAGGACATCGTCTTCTTTGGTGCTATCCTTTTTGGTACAAACATGCCAATCTACTTCCCATTCTAATGTCAACTCTTGGAGTTTTTCTTTCCCCTTCAAATTTGCTGCTTTAGCATTTGCTCCATTTTTCACATTATCAAGACTGATTAAACTCAAACTTCGACATCCCAACTCTTCAATACCAGCTTCATTATTAATGTTATTGCCTCCCACCTTAAATGAAGATAAGGTTCGAAGGTTACTCAGACGTTGCCCTATACCTTTTGGAATGCTCAGCCTTCCTTCAAATTCTAGATGCCTCAAGTTGATCAGTTTTATCATTCCTTTAGGCAATCTTTGAAGAAATCTACAATGTAAGAGTTTCAAAGTTTGCAAATGGTAGAGTTTGGAAATGGAAGGAGGTAATTCTTTAAACAGACCATGAGAAAGATCAAGATACCTCAAGTGTATTAACTCTCCAATTGAGGATGGGAACTCATCTTTGCTGACGTGTTTAAGTTCAAGTACACGCAGCCTCTTAAAATTTAATAACACGCCAGGAGAAATATTATTACGAAAATCAAGAGATGTCCGTTGAGCTATTGTTATTGATGATAGAATACTCCTACCACAAGTATATACATCGTTATCCATCCTGCACTAATGGTTGACCTTTATCATCCATTTTGACAACTTGAAGGAAGGATCTCAGCACCAATGATTTGAAATATGCATTGCCTATATCCTCCTCCTCCATTAATATTACATCATCATGATCTCCACCACCATTGTTAATGGATGATGATGATGATGGTTGTTCTAGGAAACCTTGAGCCATCCACAGTTGAATCAATTTCTTCTTCTCAATTATAAAATTCCTGGGAAATACTGAACAACAATATGCAAAGCATAGTTTCAATGGTGACTCCATCTCATTGTAACAAATCATCAGCGTGGAATCATTAGGTAAATGGCCACTGCTACGTAGTGTTTTCATAGTATTTAGGACAGTTGTCCATTCTTCTATATTTGTCTTGAAGTGCATCATGGCACCTAGAATTGTTATCGCCCACATATTAACTGGGCCTAATTTAACAAGTTCCAATCCTATTCTGACCAGATCTGGAGTTTCCACAGCACCACCTTCTCTGCTCCCAAATGCAAATGCATTTCTCCTGAACAATGCCCATTTTGATTCTAGTGATGATCGTTCACTTAATTCATATGAAGGAATTGCCCCCACTATTAAAAATGCATCAACATAAGACCGTGTTGTTACAATAATTGCGCTTCTTTTGGAGCCAACTCTTAACAAAGTTATTAAATTATCCCACCTTTCTTTATATTTTTCCACATAAGACCGTGAGACCCACATGTGAGGCAATACAAGTAAAAACCTTTTCCCACTCAAAATCTCTTCTAACATGTGCTGTAAATTGTTCCAATTTGTTATATCACCACCACCACCACCCATAATAGTACTTCTTCTTCTACTAGGAGACAGTTCAACTATTTCTTTTACAACTCTTTTCACGTCAAGACCAATATTAACCCAAAATCTGAAATCAAAATGTGACTTTATTGACTCATCATCGAAGATGAGCTTTGCTAGTGTTTCAGTGGCGACATACTCCGACCCTGCTACTATTGGAATGACACACAGCGTTTCTTCTTCACCATTAATATTAATGTTTGGATGATGATCCGCCATTAACAACTTATTAACAATCTCTGTTTTTACCTCTTCTGTTTCCTCCTCATCCCTTCTATATACTTGGAAAGCATAATCAGTCTCATGAGTGGAGGAATTTATAAGTGGGTGACAGTTTGGATGGAGATGGTCGTAATGTACTCTATATTATCAGGTAAGAATCAACCTTCTGATTCTTAGATTTTAGATTCTAGATATTCATATCAAATATGTCCACATAAGGATTGGTTTGATACATATCAACCATGTAATTATGAGTCTATCATAATGGGGAATGATGCTATGTGCAAGACCATTGGATAGACACTTGTTTGGCACTCTTCCAAGAAATAGCTCCTCCTCCTAATACAAAAATATATCCAAAGGTAGACTTTCTATCATCAGTACACCCACTGAAGTCGAAGTCGGAATACCCCAAAACTTCAAATTTCTCTGATTTACTGAACACTAGCTTAAAGTCCTTTGTCCGCTGTAGATAATGTATGACCTTCTTAGCTGCAGTCCAATGAGCCAGACCAATAACACATTGAAACTTGTCAAGTACACTGATTGCAAAGGCAATGTTAGGGTGAGTACAAACTTGTGCATACATCAAACTTTCAACGGCAGAGACATAAGGTTTGTCATTCATTGAGCTCCTCTCAATATTATTCTTTGGACATTGTTGCTTGTTCAACTTGTCTCCTTTAATGATGGGTGCTCACCACTAGACATTCTTTGGACATTTGCTAAGAATTTATTATCTGTTTCGAAGTTGACTCGTGATAATAACTACTCAGTCGAATTTTTTCCATGAGGTTTCTCTGTAAAGGACTTGCAAATAGGGGTGACACTTCTCAAGGGCCCAGTCAAGGATGATCTATATGATCTACCTGCAAATAAGGATGTCATCAACCAAAAAGTTGCTGCATTTTTGGGGGAACAAATGTCGCAAACAATATGGCATAATCGGTTGGGCCACCCATCCCTATAGGTTCTTAAAAAACTTAGAAGTACCATTTTGTTTGATAAATCCCAGTTCCAGAAATTAAATAAGATTTGTGAATCATGTCAGTTGGGAAAGCACCATAAAATGCCTTTTCCTATCTCTACACGACAGTCAATTTCACCTTTGGAAATAATACATTGTGACTTATGGAGCCCTATTTCAACATTGTCATTTAATGGATTTCATTCTTATATTATCTTCATTGATGATTTCAGTAGATATCCATGGCTTTATCCCTTAAAAGTGAAATCAAATGTTTTGTCTTGTTTTCGTTATTTCAGGACCATGGCAGAGAACATCTTCTCTACTAAAGTGAAATATTTTCAAAGTGATGGAGCTTTAGAACTCATCTGGTGGAGGCGATGGTGGGGACAATGTTAAGGTTGAGGGTGAAAAGGTGCTTGGAGTGGGAGTGTTATTGGTGTGAGGTGGATATGGTGATGGAGTAGATTCAGTTGAGGGGGGTGAGGAAGGAGGAGTAGGGATGGAAGGCATAAATGGTAGTTGAACATGAGATGTGGCAGGAAAAATGGGTATAGGAAGTGTTACTGATGATGCCTTAGTGGACACATGATTTGATTTGTCTGCAAAAGGAAAGAAGCGTTCATTAAACACCACATGTCTAGAAATATAAACTTTGCCACTGATGGGTCGACATTGGTTGATCCCCATGAGTATTGTCAAGTTGTGATGCTTTGCAATGCCTAACATTTACTCGCCCTGACCTTTCATATTCAGTTCATGCATGCACCCATGACTACCCACTATGATGCAATCAAGCATATCCTTCGATACCTCAAACACACTCTCGATGCAGGCATTAACATCAAGCTAGGTTCAATCTCTATCGTCACTACCTTCACCGATGCTGATTGGGCTGGTTGTCTAGATACAAGACGATCTACAACTGGTTTCTGTACTTTTCTTGGATCAAATTTATGTCCTGGGGATCTAAGAAGCAATTTACTGTTTCTCGCTCTAGCTTGGAATCTGAGCATAAGGCTCTAGCGGTTACTATTTCGGAAGTGTTATGGCTCTCATATTTGCTGCATGACCTTCATGTTTCCATTTCCCTTCACTCAATTGTGGCAATATATCTGCAACATACATGGTTGTTAATCTTGTTCTTCATGCTCGAACCAAACACATCGAAGTAGACTATCACTTCGTACGTGAATTGGTTCTTACAAAAAAAGATCAAGGTGCAGTTTGTACGTTCTCCAGATCAGGTTGTTGACATCTTTACCAAGGGCCTATCCTCACCATTTTTCAACTCGCATAGATTCAAACTAATGTGTTACCACCCATTAGTTTGCAGGGGGATGATAACACACAGGAGACATGTTACTACAGCTCATGCCCTCCATGCAATCAGTGGCGTGACGGTCAACTCTTGCCATGATGAGCTAATTTACCATATATTTTCCCTGTAATCTGTTTTCAAAATATGTACAACAATGTATCTTACTCTTTAAATACAAAGACAGAGGTGTGTGCCAAATACACACAATTTTTCAGCAATTATTATCTCTTTATACACTCCATGGTATAAAAAGATGAAAGACAAGGAGAAAGATATAATACACATTTAGAGTTTGAAAAAGAAGGAAGACAACAAAGCATCTCAAATCTCAATTCTCAAGGAACCCACGTGTGGTGCATAGCGGGGGAAAAAGTCCTCCGGAGTGTCAACATTGGACCCCAACTAGGAACGGGAATGGACTCGACTGCCGATTAAAAATCGAAAGCGATTAGAAACAGTAATTAAATTAGTTTAGTTGTGTTGGAGTGATTCATATTTAGAACCAAATCCAACTGATTAACTGGTTACAACCAATAATGCATGCTTGTATATTTTCTAGGAAGAAAGAACACTACCCGCTGGTGTGTATCTGCTTCAAGACGCATGGGTGTGGAAAGATCGTGCTGTCTTCGCACTAAAGACACTTTTGCCAGTTCTCCTATTGGCTGTGTGCTGATGTGTATCTATGTCAATGGGTAACGTTCTTTTGCCCATTTTATATATGGAAAAAGGTTCAGACAATGACGATTTGGTGAGGGACAGAGATGGCTTGAAACTGAGATCTCCAATGACTTGAGTGCTTTAATGTACGAGGCCTATTCCAGCTGTTGTCTTTGTTAGGGGTGTCAATGGCTGAGTTGGGCTGGGTTTTTTAAAACCCTAACCCAACCCTAAGGTCTCTTAACTCAACCCAAACCCTACCTAGCCCTAGGTCGGGCTAGGATATCTTAACCAAGGCCTAACTCTGTCGACTTTAGTCCAACCCAGCCTAGCCCAGCCCAGCCAAGCCCAACCTAGTACTATTGATTATTTGGTTGCTTGATCTTGATACATTGCAAAGGCCAAATACCAAAGTTTTTGTATATATATAGATTGTGGCAAATGAAAGACTTTTTACAAACCTTTTTCTATAAGTGTCCATTTATAATTATTAACATATTTATATTATTATATCCTTAATATACAAAGTTGTGTTGAACTGGATTGGATTGGGTCGGGTTGGGTTGGGTTGGGTTGAAACCTCAACCAGGCCCAACCCAACCCGGCCTCAGGCCTGAAATTCTCAGCCTTGACCGGGCTTTTTTGACACCCCTAGTGCTCATTATCTCTTATGTATCATTTTATTTTATTTTTATTTATATTATTATTATTATTATTTTTAATAACGCTTATGTATAATTTTATCATAGATTGCATATGGGCTCTGTATATGAACTAAAAAATATTTTCTTCGCACTTAACTGATTGACGTTTTGATTTTCGGATCAGTTAAGAATTGCGACCATTTATGAATCAAAACCAGACCATCATGTTAATTATTGGTACTGAGGTTCAGCCCAAAAATTGGAACTTAATTCAGACATAAAGTTCAAGTTTGGCACATGGAAGAAAAAAATATTAACTTGTGTGGTTTGAAACAATTAATAGGCAAAAATTATTGAGATAAAGGGAGAGAAGGGTGGCAATTTCTAAGTCCACACTGCCTAGCATGCTTGAACCTATTCAAACCTGGTTGTTAGAGTAACCTCATCGTTTGAGGGTAGACCAAGGTTTTAAAACTCGGGATCGATCAGAGTTGGTATGAAGATTAAATTGATCGGACAGATTTACCATTTTTTTCTCTTTTCTTTTTTAAAATTGGTATTTTAGACTACTTTATTGTTGTACCTTATGAGTGGAACGGTCTTAACTGATATCAATCTGATCCAAATTGATATTAAGATCGGATAAATTTACCCCCTTTTTTCTTTTTCTTTTTTTTTGTTTAATTTGATCCAAATTGATATCCTTTAGGATTTTAACTAGGGATGAAAAAGGGCCGAGTTTCTTAAAATCCCAACCCAACCCTAGGTCTCCAAAACTCAACCTTATTGTGTTCATATTCAGGCCCAACCCCATAGGGCTTAGGGTGAGCCAAGTTGACCCTGGCTGGTCCTGTATTTTTTTTTTTTTCCTATAAAGGTTACAAATATTGAAGTCATACAGACAGTTTGTATAATGCTTGTGTAACACATGATGTGGGCCTAAGGGAAGGAAAACACTATTACTAAACACAATAATAGATCAGGATTAAAATCGGGCTAGATTGGGCTGGGTTGGGCTAGGTTAATCCTCATAACTAGGTTAGATAGGATTCAAGCTCAGGATGACCCAGGGTGACTTCGGGCCGTCTAATTTTTGAAAGAGGGGTGCAGCAATAGCAGATCCTTTTTTTTTTTTTTTTTTGTCATTCAATCATGAACTAGAAACAATTGTCCATAACTTCCAAGACGAGATACGCAGAACAAAATTCCGTAAGAACTGATCAAAACCAGTGTTATCAATTCGGCCGAATAATTCGTGAATTATTCGGCCGAACCGAATTTTTCCAAATTTTATCAAAAATTCGGACCGAATCCGAATTTAAAATAAAGTTCGGTAAAATTCGCGATTTTTTCAAAAGTAAATATAAAACGTGAATAATTCGGACCGAATTCGAATTAAACCGAATTATTCGGTCCACTTAAACATTATTTAAAAAAAAACCAAAATAAATAAATAAATAAATAAAAAACAAAAAAAAAAAAACCCAATAAGCTTTTTTGACCGCTTTTTTGACCGAATCCTTAAATTAATCAATCGAATAATTCCGAATAAAATCCGCCCGAATAATTCCCGAATCCAAATTTGCTAACTATGATCAAAACTGGTTCTATCGGGTGTAGCATTTGGTATGCATGCACAAGCATAAGACAAAAGAAAATTTTCCAACACTGCTCACTCATCCTCTTGGCTCCGCAACCTGGCCAGTTTGTTGGTAACAACAACATCCAGCTGGGCAGCACGCTCAACAATCTTTTTCCTTTTACTCGTGAAGACATTGTGTGCGATTTCTGCACAATTTGTCCTGTTCTGCATCATCAACACTTCCAATTCCTTGACCTTGTGCACCAGAAATTTCTTGAAGCCATTGGGAAGGTAATGACGGGTCTTCTTGTCTGAGCCATACCCTATGTTGGGCATCAAAGTGCAGCCCTTGAACTTCCTCGTCACCCGAGTATCAATACCTTTGGGTCTACTCCAGCTTGGCTTCACAGAGACCTTCCGGTCACTCTGGGACCTCTTGAACTGCTTGACACGCTTCTTTACAATCTTCTTGGTGAGCAGAGGAACAGCCATGGCTTCTGTGTTAGGGTTTCCGCCAAGGTTCCAATGCTATAGCAGATCCATTTTAATATAACAAGAACTAAGAAAATGAAAATCCAGATTTCTCAAGAACCCTACATAAGAAACTGATTTCCATGCTTTTTTTTTGGATTATACTGTAGAGTGTTCTCATACTATTCTTCATTACTAGTTAAGGCTCTGTTTCTTCTCTGAAAATGCCCCCCTTGATTGTTTTTGTTTTGGATTATACTGTAGACTGTTCTCATACTATTCTTCATTATTGGTTAAGGCTCTGTTTCTTCTCTGAAAATGACCCCTTCTATGTGGGATTATCTTGATCAAGTCCTGAGTAAAACTATAAAAATGAAGGTTGCTCTGTTTCACACCGCTGAAATCTTTTCCATTTGATTTCCTGATTTCTCTCTTTTCAAAGTGCCAGAACTTTGAAGATTGATTTTCTGAAACAATCAATCCCTCAAAATCCTTATGGCCCCCAGTTATCTATTGTGGAGTGTCTTAATTAAAATCGAAAGAATGCCTTAAGGAACAAAAGAATCTAGTATCATGCCTGCAATAGACTGCTAACAAAAGCTATCCCGTTAGTACAAGGTGTATCATAGGCACCTTCCCTGTGAGTTTTCTTAATCAAAATCAATATATGTCAATTGTTAGAAGGCATTTGATCTAAGGAACCCTACCATTTGCTTTTGTCAAGTTAAAGTGTATTGACAAGAATCTATGATCATTTCTTCCTTTATAATAGCATATGGTAGTTGAACCTTTTTATAAGCTCTCTTTATCTCTATTTGTTCATCCTAAACTTCTATTATCATTTTTTCCATGGAAGTAGTAGGTTGAAGTTAATAAATGAATCCTAGATTTGGACAAACAAGGAGGTATAAGGGCTGGATTATCATATTAATTTCTTGATGGTTTACCCAAGTGGGTTTATGTGAACTATGTCAATCCGATCTCTCAGAGCATCTAAGAACTAGAACCAGAATTCCTTTTTTTTTTTCTTTTTTTCTAGACGGACATTGTCTACTTTATTGGTGTAACATACTTTATATTCCCAGTCCAGATCTCATAACCATTAAGAATTAATATTTCTACCTAAATATATGAAAGGCATAGTCCAAAGAAAACTTGAGACTGTCAACAGATGTATAAACACACTTTTTATTAGGAAATGAGAGTGTCGAATCGAGTCTTTCTTCTCCGCTCCTTTGAAACCAGTGGGTGGAGGAATGAGTTTAGCTGGAATTTAGTAATTCTTGTGAACTTTGAGTTATGAATGTTCTTTCGGATTCCAACATTTTATCCTCTGCAGAAAGTTATACTTATTTATAGTTCATTTGACTTTTTTTTTTAAATTACTCCAAATGTTCTTTCCTCTAGCCTGTTTTCTCTTCTAGATGGTAAATGATGAACTGATATATAATCAGATAGTTCAGGAAGAGTTGTATAGTTTTGAAACACTGTCAGAGATTGTTAGGATCGCCCCAAGCAAACACTTGTTCAGTCATTCCATAAGGTAGACAACAGTAAAGTGCTAGTACATTACAACTTACTATGCATGGAACATTTAAGTAATTAAGATGAGGGTGATTACAATTTCCATTAGACATGTTTGTGCACCATATCTTTTGTGAGGCTGATTGGTATCTGTATTTTTTTTTTTTTGGCACATCAAATGTCTACCTCAAGTGTTAATTGTAGTAATCTTGATGTACTTAAGTACAGATGCATCAGGTGTTGATGTAATCGGAAAGCTACGATTAGGATCTCGGAGATTGAGATAATCCAAATAGACTCTTTTATGGGTGCCTAGAGTTTACATGTAACTACTTCGCTTGGTGTAATCCTATAAATGTACTAATAACTGTGCCTCAGCGTAGGGAAGTCCTAATAAACAAACTCGCACATAACTTTCAAGAGATACACAATGGAAAAATAAGAATGGATGAAATAGAGAAATCTGTTGGATCAATAAAGGTTATAGCCTTTTTTTTTTTTTTTTTTGTCAGTGTATTTGTAGCCACTGTGATTTTTTTTTTCACTAAAGAATCAAAAAAAACTTTATTAGAAAGAGAACAAAAGAGACAATCCAATACACAGAACCAACCAAACAATCTCCACCTTCGGCATTGCCATCAGCAGAGAAGGCTTATCCCAAAAAAGAAAATTCTAATTCACTAATCCTGACAGGTGAATATCCATCTCTTGGAGGTCTCTTTTTACTAATTTAAAAATCAGAGAAGGAGATCTCTTTCTATCTCCATAGAGATTGCCATTCCTCTCTTTCCAGATGTTGTCTAAAATTAATACAAAACCAGCCATTCAAGGAACTTTATCAGCCTCTGGGCTTCCTTTTCCACCAAATAGCCATATCAAGAACCATAGTGGGAAAGAATCCAAGACACACCAAAACACTTCAAAAAACGCATCCATATTTCCATGCTGAAACTACACTCAAGGAAAATATGAAGGATGCTTTCCTCAGCTAATTGACATAAGGAGCACTGGGATGGGAAAGGGACCCTGATTACCTCATCTGTAGGAAGTTCACCATGCAACACTCGCCACCCAAGCAGAGCTTGCTGCGGCTGAAGATGAGCTTCCCAAACTATAGAGTACCAAGGCACTTTTGGATTACGACGACGAATTTCATTCCAAGCAGAGGCTGAAGAAAACACATCAGAAGACGTGCAACTCCACACAAATCTATCTTCCACCTCACATTGAGGGAGATTATACTCGTTGCAACTGTGAAGATATTTTTCCTGAATAATGAAGAAACAGGAGGAAAACACCATTTGGAATTTGATATGACTTCAGCCACTTTGAAGTTAAAGTCTACAAACAAATTTTCCTCAGGGTTCAACTGCTCCTTAATAGACAAATCTCCAAGCCATTTGTTTGTCCAAAAATTTATTTTAGACCCAAAGCCAACAATCCATCTCTCATTGCTTGAAATAAAGTCCCATGTTCTTCTAAGACCAAGCCAAATCGAAGAAGACTTGTATAATTTCTTCGGGACTCCACCAACCCCTAGATGACGAGCTTTATGAAAAACACTCATGCAAGACGATCCATGCTTAATGTTCCATGCTTGCTTGGCAAGAAGAGCTAAATTGACATCATACAGACGTCTAATTCCTAGGCTGCCTTCCTCTTTTGGCTTACAGACGTTGTTCAATTTGACTGTGACTGCCTTCAACGTATCCACATCTCCAGTCCAAATAAAATTCCTCATCCATTTCTCTAGCTGAGAAATCATGGAAGAGGGCCACCAGTAGACCGCCATATTGTGAATCGGCATACCTGAAATAATAGATTAGACAAGCTGGACTCTACCCGCCATAGACAAAAGCTTCCCTTTCCATCTAGATAGACGACCTTTAATTTTATCCATCAAAGAAAGAAGAGATTGCTTTTTGACTCGTCGTTTAAAAATTTCCGACCCCAAGGTACCTAGTCGGGAAGTTGCATATAGAGATTCCCAAGGTATTTGCAATACACTGCTTTCTAGAAGGATGAACTTTGCCCAAAAAGAGCTTACTCTTTTCAAGATTTATTCTCTGGCCATATTGTAGCAATTGTGATTAGTAAAAAAGAATGTGACAATGTTAAGTAACTGAATGAGATGTTAGTAATGAAATGGTGTTTTATTTTGGATTCTCTCCTTATTTGATGAATTATATTTATTGAACGGTATGTTAGTAAGGAAAAGAGATGAAAGCAATTCTATCAAGAGCATGTAAACCATCAAGGTTAAAAATTCAGCTAGGTTTCAAACAGAACTGACACTAATGATATGCTCAACAACAAATAATGAGTCCTGATGGATTCGAACCACCATCCCATGGGTGTAACCCCATGTGCTCTTCCGTTTGAGCTAAAGACTCACCTAGGGGCGTAAACCATGTTAGTTTCGAAATATAATAAAAAAAATTCAGCAATGTAAAAAATAATGGATATATAACAAAAATAAATCAATTTAAAAAACAATGACTTCAATAGTGTAATAAAAAGTGAAAGAGGATGCCACAAATTTATAGCATAGACAATTAAGTGCTTGAAATCAACAGATAATAACACAATAAATATAGAGTTTCTTCAAAAGAAGTAAAAACTGCACATTCGACATAAACATTAAAGGCCCAAAACTAATGGGAGCAAAAATCTCATTGGCCTTCACCAGTATGAGGGAGAGCCCTGAAACTTGCTCAGAAGAGGTGTTCGTGTCTCAACATGTCTCGGCAGTTGCAAAGGAGAAGACATTCTGCATTGCTTCTCTAAATCAATATGGGTAGAGACTAGTAGCAGGGGTGATGATAAATCCTGTTGCATCACTGATGTCGACTATGGAAGCATTTATGGGGGTCAGAAGCTTCAGAATTGGAATTAGAAATCATGGATCAAAGTCTCCCAATTCTAGAATAAGAGTGGCATCAATGGCCTCTCTATCTCTACATAACC
Organism: Macadamia integrifolia; assembly: GCF_013358625.1. Lineage (NCBI taxonomy): Eukaryota > Viridiplantae > Streptophyta > Magnoliopsida > Proteales > Proteaceae > Macadamia > Macadamia integrifolia. The sequence goes on from NW_024869125.1 coordinate 15,247, forward strand.
GTAGATGTGTAAATGTTGATTCTCATGAACTGCACAGAACAAAATGAATAAATTTCAGTGGGGAAGAAATCTATAAAATAGAAACCATGGGAGAAGGATTATTTATTTATTTTTCCCCTACAAGGAGCCCCTCAAACCTATCCGGTTTTACCGTTCAGACCTAAGGGTAAACCCCAATTACATGCAGCCACACATAACACATGTAACAGATCAATCGCGAGGAGACTCGTCGAACTAGAGACTTTTGCTAACACACAATGCCTTTGGACCAGTGGAGCTACACTCGGAAAAGTCAGGGAGAGAGGGCTTCAGGAACAACCTAGATGGATGTTGCATTGCTCTAGATTCCATTTGAAAGAGATGAGAAAGCATAGAGGAGTGCTTAAAGAATTAAGGGTGTTAATTCAGTAATTATTTTTATAATAATCAGCTCCAGTCTTAGTCTTTTTTTGAATGTTGGTCCCAGTATTCATATTGGCCCAGGCCTCAATATTGGCCCTGTTTATAAGATAAAAACGGTAGAAATCCCGCCAATCACAAATACTTTCTATTTGGATTTTTCTCCGTCTCAATAGGATAATCTTCCCCTAGATAATCATTTAGAATAGATATGCTTAATTATAGGTTTCAGTTTATAAATTATAAGATAGCTTTACAATTTTTATAATAGGTACAAATATTAAATGATTTCATCAATACCAAATATCGATACCAAAACCGTATCAAAATCATAATATAGGAGATTGGTACAGTTTTTTTATTGACAAAATGTTTTTTTTTTTCCTCAGTTCAATACGATATCGGTATTTAAGACAAAACCATTTGGTATATATGGAATTGTACTAAATTATTGAATATATATAAATTTTTTTTTTTAGAATAACCGTGTGTGTGTGTGTGTATATATATATATATATATATATTAGTAAAAGTGTACGTGCAAATGCATGTGTGATCATATGTTGAGAAAGAGAGAGAGAGCCTAACTGCAGAGTCCTATACTCACAAGTTTATTGTATTAAGGAAGATAAGAAAATCTTGTAGGTACCATATAAATGATTCAATTAAGCATATGACTCTGCAAAGTTTGTTCAACTTACATGGCTATCTTACATTATGAAGACCTCTTATATATTCATCGAAGTCGAACCTGTCAGTAAATAGTATAATTAGATATAGGTGAATACAATAAGAACAAATTGAGAAAAACAAAAAAAAAATCCACAAAACCTGATAATGAAGTCATGGAGCATGAGTACATATATATATATAGATAGATAGATATAAAAGGAAAAATGGCAAAAAATATTGTACCAAAACCATATAAAATACCAAAATTATACCGAATAAAAACCGTATACTATTCTGAATAAAACTGTACCAATTCCAAATGGTATCGGTATTGAAATATTATTTATTTATTTTTTTTTAATATCGAATGTTTTCAATATTAACTCTTGGCCTACAGTACCATACTGAATACGGATACCAAATACCGAATTGATAACCTTATTTAAGAAAGGACGGGGTTTCATTGGGAGAAGGGAGGCGAGAAAGGAGGGATGAGAGGAGCAGATGAGGAGGGGAATAGGGACGCTTGTAAGGAGAGGGGTTGATTAACATATTTAGATTCCAAAACAGATATAATGGAAAAAGGGGAAAATGAACAAAATAGGGAGGTATTATTGCCGCATAACATATACCATATCATTACCGTATCCATTTTATTGCGCCGGATTTCTTATAAGTATTATTGCCACATAATCCTTTTAAAAGTCGTACATATCTGTTCTTATATTATTGCTGTTTCCAAAGTTACTAATTACACAATATATGAACTAAAAGGTTTCACCTGAAAAAAAAAACTACAGGAATGAACAAGAAATAAGAAACAGCTACGAGAAGGAAAGTGAGAGAACAACCTTCACAGTTCACACTATACAGATAAAAAAGCAGTTCATTATTCCATCATATTTTTATAAAGAACTAGAGGGTTAAAGGATTCCTAACTACTTTAGAACTCCTAAATTGACACCATGGTTTGAATCGAATTAGGGAATTGGAATCGAATTGGTTGATCTCGATTCCAATTCATTCGAATTTCTAGGTTCAGGCCAATTCTGGTCAATTCCTGGGCGATTTCCATTAAATCAGAATTGGAATCCTTTTAGGCCAATCCAATTGCTGATTATGCTTATTTAGATCTAATATATGTAGTTTAGAATTATAAACAAAATCGCATAACCAAACAACTATAGGGGTGTCAATTTTAGGTCCGTCTTGACAGGACCAATCGAGTCCTCTCGATTAAAGCCTGAATCGACCTGGTCCAATTAATAAACGTGTAAAGCCCAGGCCATTTATAATTGTTGTTCCTGTGCAAGGGGTAAGCCCGAAGATCACTTAGACTACCCAATCGTTTACAAGGCCGATTCAGCCAACTGTTTATAAGCTAGATATTGATATTTTAATCAAAGAAAAAATAAGTCTAAAAGACAACATGGTCCCTATGTCACACATTGGGAAGCAAAATGACCACCTTACCCCTGATTAGAGGAGAAAATTTTACCCTTATTGATGCTTCTACTAGTGTTCCCATTGGTCAATACACTTGTGCATGGCCATGCTGCCTTTTAGGGAATCCTCTCCATTTAATCAATTGTTGAATGTAATTAAATGCAAATTATTTTCTAAATTATTGATGATTTATATGTATAGTGGAAAGATTGGGTATGCTGGCGGTATACCCAAATCTATGTCTCTCTCTCCTCATCCCCTTGGAAAAATCCCCTATGCAGCTCCCATTCCAGCCCTCTCATTGGTTGAGCTGCTAGTTCTAGGAAAGTTGGTAGCATACATAACCTCCTCCATAAATATAATATGTTTTCTAAAGTCCAAGTCAAATTCTAAGTGAAGATCATGACAATAAGTAGAAGATAAAGGTGCGTTAACCCTTTTAAGACCTGTTTAAGGCCTCATTAGCCTGATTAGTAGAAGCTCGATTAAAATCCTAAACATGACCTGGCTCAACCGAGCCTGCCAGTTTACATAATTGGATGATCACATTGCAAGCCAAAACTAGATCAAGGCTCGGCTAGACCTGACCAAGCCTGACCGGTTGACACCTCTAAAATGACATCGAAACGACCTTCTTTCTAACTATACTACATGTAATAACCTGCAATACACGGTGGCATAACACCTTCCACATATTTTCACACCTAGAATTTTCACATAAAAACTGTACAAGGCTATAAGGCTGGAGTGTACCATTCCAAGTGGTAGGAAATGCAAATTAAAGGAAGTCCTTGATTAAATCATATGTAAAACCACAGAGATTTTATTATTCACTGGTTGCAACCCTATGTTGAACAATACCCCTTGAAATGACCTCTTTATGATATTATGAGTTACTTTACAAATTCTATCAATTAAACCTGTATAGACTGTAAAAGTTGGTGATCTTCAAAATTTTCATTTCCAAGCACCCCTGGGCTGGAAAGTTTAATGCTAGGAGGGAAACAACAAGATATAACAATTCATATATATAAGCTCAAAAGGAATGCATACTTAAGGAGGGCCAAAGGCAATAACAGAGTAAGGATATGAAAATAACATAACAAACATCAATGAAGAATTATGTTAAAAATGAAACAAGGAAAATAAGTTACATAGAAGGGAGTGGATGGGGAAAATCCCATGTTTATATGTCAATGTATGAGAACAAATTCACCAAAATCTCACTTGGGACCAACAACACACCACAACCACCCCATGAACAATGACTTACTATCCACAAAGCAACAACAAACATAGTATAAATTTAGAGAAAAAAAATCAGGGGAGAGAAGAAATAAATAGTTAAACAAACTCTAGATTTCCGAGCATTAGTTAAAAAAATAAAATTCAAAAGAAAAACAATGAGTGGAGGGTAGAGAAAACGAACCTATAGTCAGCTCCCAGTTTAGGACAATCTGTTATCTCCAGTTTTCGTAAATATCTCTCTTTTAGTTGTTTTATCACCTTCTCTGAAGACTTCAATTTGGGGCATTTCCAAAAAACCAACTCTTTCAGTGACGAGAGGTCCTCCAATCCATCCAGTAGGATTTCTAATTTTGAACAATGTGAAATGGTTAGCTCTCGTAATGATTTCAGGTTCTGAATACACTGAGGAGGCAAAAGCTCGGTGAGGTTATGACATCCCCAAACGGTCAACTTCTCAAGTCCTGAGAGAGATCTAAGCCCGCTGGACAAATATTTTAGTTTGTGACACTCGATCAACCAAAGCACGCGTAAGGATGTCATCTGTTGCAGAGCTTCGGGAAATGATTTTAAATTGTGGCATCTCTGGATGTACAAAGATCGAAGTGATGAGAGTTTTCCCAAACCCCCTGGTAGAGCTGTTAGATTGACACAATCAGTTATTTCCAACCGACCGAGGGTTGTGAGTTTTCCCAAGCCCTCTGGTAAAAATGTTAGATTAGGACAACCAATTATATCCAACACACGAAGGGTTGAGGGATTCCCCAATTCCTCTGGTAATATTCTCAAATTATCACAACCTTTTAGCTTCAGCCTGTCTAGTTTTTTCAAGTGTTGCATCCCTTCAGGCAAAGATACCAAGTTATTACAACTTGAAATTTCCAATACTTCAAGGGATGAAGGGTTCCCCAGACCTACAGGTAGATCCATCAAATTTGAACACCGCTCAATCTTCAGCATTTGTAGTGACTTCATTTTTTCCATCTCCTCTGGAAAAGAGAACAATAAATCACATCCATTGATCTCCAACTCTTGAAGTGATGTAAGTTCCGCAATCCCCATTTTTGAAACCCTTAGAATTTTACAACCAACTATACTCATTGTTTTTAGTGATCTCCAGTGTTGCACCTGTTCTGATAAAAACATGAGCTTAGGGCATTCCCTAATTTCAAAGTGTTGAAGAGATGTGAGTTGTCCTATGCCCTTTGGTAGTTCCTCCAAATTTGAACAATTTTCTATCAGCAATTGTTCAAGCATTGAAAATTGTTCAATGCCCTTACTCAAAACCATTGGATTTGCACAATTTTCTATTTGCAGTGTCTTTAGTGATTGCAAGAGCTTCTCTGGAAAAGTTGTAAGATGATCACAGCTTTCTATCCGTAGCTTCGCAGGAAAAAGAGGATTGGGTATGTTGTGCACATGTTGATCTTCTCGTGAAGAAGAAGAAGAACCCACTTGATAATGCTTTTCCTGATTTGCACCCTCCTTCGCTCCAAGAGATTTAAGCTTATCACATCCCTTAAATTCCACAAGCTCCAAGGCCATGTGACCCTCCATTCCTACATACTCCAGCTTTTCACAATATGAAATCATCAGTTTCCGAAGGGACCTTAAGTCTATCAAATCCAAAGACTCCACATGGTGACATGAGTAAATACATAGTTCCTGTAAATTCGAGAGATACGAACTCCCATTCAACCATGTAGGGAGCTTGGTGCCATTGAAACGTAGTATCCTCAAAAGAAGTAGATTTGGATGAGGCTGGAGCTCTTCAAGGACATCGTCTTCTTTGGTGCTATCCTTTTTGGTACAAACATGCCAATCTACTTCCCATTCTAATGTCAACTCTTGGAGTTTTTCTTTCCCCTTCAAATTTGCTGCTTTAGCATTTGCTCCATTTTTCACATTATCGAGACTGATTAAACTCAAACTTCCTCCAAGTTTTTGTAGACATCCCAACTCTTCAATACCAGCTTCATTATTAATGTTATTGCCTCCCACCTTAAATGAAGATAAGGTTCGAAGGTTACTCAGACGTTGCCCTATACCTTTTGGAATGCTCAGCCTTCCTTCAAATTCTAGATGCCTCAAGTTGATCAGTTTTATCATTCCTTTAGGCAATCTTTGAAGAAATCTACAATGTAAGAGTTTCAAAGTTTGCAAATGGTAGAGTTTGGAAATGGAAGGAGGTAATTCTTTAAACAGACCATGAGAAAGATCAAGATACCTCAAGTGCATTAACTCTCCAATTGAGGATGGCAACTCATCTTTGCTGACGTGTTTAAGTTCAAGTACACGCAGCCTCTTAAAATTTAATAACACGCCAGGAGAAATATTATTACGAAAATCAAGAGATGTCCGTTGAGCTATTGTTATTGATGATAGAATACTCCTACCACAAGTATATACATCGTTATCCATCCTGCACTCTAATGGTTGACCTTTATCATCCATTTTGACAACTTGAAGGAAGGATCTCAGCACCAATGATTTGAAATATGCATTACCTATATCCTCCTCCTCCATTAATATTACATCATCATGATCTCCACCACCATTGTTAATGGATGATGATGATGATGATTGTTCTAGGAAACCTTGAGCCATCCAAAGTTGAATCAATTTCTTCTTCTCAATTATAAAATTCGTGGGAAATACTGAACAACAATATGCAAAGCATAGTTTCAATGGTGACTCCATCTCATTGTAACAAATCATCAGCGTGGACTCATGAGGTGAATGGCCACTGCTACGTAGTGTTTTCATAGTATTTAGGACAGTTGTCCATTCTTCTATATTTGTCTTGAAGTGCATCATGGCACCTAGAATTGTTAACGCCCACATCTCATCTGAGCATAATTTAACAAGTTCCAATCCTATTCTGACCAGATCTGGAGTTTCCACAGCACCGCCTTCTCTGCTCCCAAATGCAAATGCTTTTCTCCTGAACAATGCCCATTTTGGTTCTAGTGATGATCGTCCACTTAATATATATGGAGGAATTGTCCCCATTATTGATGCATAATGATAATACCATGTTGTTACAATAATTGTGCTTCCTTTGGAGGCAACTCTTAACAAAGTTATTAAATTATCCCACCTTTCTTTAGATATTTCTTCTTGGAGAAGTAACGACATGTCAGCCAATACAAGTAAAAACCTTTTCCCACTCAAAATCTCTTCTAACATGTGCTGTAAATTGTTCCAATTTGTTAAATCACCACCACCACCACCACCACCACCCATAATAGTACTTCTTCTTCTACTAGGAGACTGTTCAACTATTTCTTTTACGATTCTTTTCACGTCAAGACCAATCCCAGACACATCAACCCAAAATCTAAAATCAAAATGTGACTTTATTGACTCATCATCGAAGATGTGCTTTGCTAGTCTTTCAGTGTCGACATTCCTAGCTACTATTGGAATGACACACAGCGTTTCTTCTTCACCATTAATATTAATGTTTGGATGATGATCCGCCATTAACAACAACTTATTAACAATCTCTGTTTTTTCCTCCCCCCATTCAAATACCTCTTCTGTTTCCTCCTCATCCCTTCTATATACTTGGAAAGCATAATCAGTATCATGAGCGGAGGAATTTATAAGTGGGTGGCCTATTTCATCATTTACTTGATGATGATTATCGGGGAATTTCAATTTCAATTTTGATTTCAGCTCATCTACCACATCTTGGAAATCCTTGATTTTACCAGACAACATTCTATAACGGAATAGAAGTGACGGAAAGGAATTTATAATGCGTACCTTTCTGGTGGTGGTGGTGGTCATGCTCATGCAATAGTACTTTTGGATCTCCTCTTTCTCCTCCATTTGAATAATTCTCATGGCTTCATATGACAACTCGTCTAACACATCATCTGCTTCATAATGTAATGCTTTAATCTTGTCAAACCACTCCCTTACTTCATCATCATTTTCATCCAGCATATACCGCCATTGTAGATCCATAAGTATCACTCTGCTCTCGTTTACAATATCCTGAAGCTTCTCATATTTCTTTTGAACACCTCGTCCTCCTCGTCGTCCCAGAGTAGTACAGATCAAGTCTCTCATAGCCGTTTTTCCTGTGTAAACAAGAAGAAGCAATCAATTCAGTAGAAAGCCAATAAAAAAAAGTACAAACAATCGAGAGTGGTAGAGATCATCAAGTCTTTACCAGTTGCATAATCTCTCATAGCCATTTTAATTAATTTCCTCTATAAACAATAAGCAATCGATCAATTCAGTAGAAAGCTAGAAGAAGAATAAGAAAGTGTTCTCTGGCAGAGAGATCGATGAATATATTGAAGAAGAGTATGTAGTTGATGTTGCCAATCAAAAATAAATAAAGAACTAAGAAAAGAACAAAAGTAAAGCACCTGCGAGATTGAGTAAATCAAGCAAACAGTCTTTGCATCAAGAAAAGAATAAAGATTATATATTCCATGGTCTTGAACAACCAATCTTTCCTCCAAGTAAAGAATAGAAGTAAAGCATTTCAACTAAAGATTCATTGTAAGCAATTGTCTGAGGGAATTTTTTTATGGGAGAGGGATCGAGACATGCTTCAGCCTCCTTATATTTACATAATACACATTTAGAGGTAGAAAAAGAAGAAAGATAAGAAGCTTCTAAATGGAAGGAAAGAATAAAGAAAGGAGTAGGGACAATCCTCTTGACTAGTCCTTAATCTTTGTGTTACGAGGATCCCTTCCTTGTTCTGATTATTTCCCTTTAAGATGAGTAAGAGCATCTAAGAAAAAAGTAGAAGAAGAAGAAGAGGCAGTAGGGACCATAGTTATTAAAAAGTATCATATCGGACCGGTCAAGATCGCTATTGGTATCGCTTGAGCCTTGATGCTGAGCAATCTGATACTGACCTACAGCAGTAGGGGTGTCAACCAGTTGGGATGAGCCAGTCTAGGTCGGGCCTAGCCAAGCTCGGCCAAATTCTAAGGTTGCACCGTGAATGCCTGTTTAGCTAAATGGGCTTAGCTAGGGCGGATATGATATGGTTTATAATAGGGCCGGTCAATCTCAGGCTATAATCGGGCTGCCATAAATGGGCCTTAATCTGGCTTTTGTCGGACTATGGACTTGTTTATTTCTAAACGGACATTAAACGGGTTCTAAATGAGCCTTCTTAACTTGTATACAATAGTCGAAGTACTCAAGATGATAAGTTTATTCTATTGAAAGTACAATCCTATCTCAAGCATATCGTGCAAACCTAATATTAATTTAGCTACACAATTACATAAACTTTATTTTTAAATTTAATTATATATTGTTAAAGACGTTTGTTTATCGATCAATTTCTCGTTCATCTTGAAAATTGAAACAAACCCACTTGGGCTTTTGCTTTACTCTTCAATTTTATTGGTGGTAAAATGGGAATTTCAAGTAGTATTAAAGGGGTCGGGCTAGGTTTGGTTTAAATGAGTCGGTTTAGGTCAGGCTCATAAATGTGTCGGGCCAATCAGGCTAAGTGGCTACACCGTGTACTACTTGTTTATAAACGTGTTGGGCTCAAGCCGGACACGTTTATTAATCGGGCCGATCCAAGTCTAGGTCAGGTCATAAATGTGTCGGGCTCGATTGGGCCTACCAGTGCGGGCCTAGAATTGACGCCTCTGCCCATAGGTAAGGTAAAACGGTTAAAAAAAAAAATCAAAATTTTACGTCATTAGATGATGAGAGAGCGTGCGCACCGTTTTTTGTGAATTATGTACATTGGATGGATATGGTTATTGCATTGTTGTGGGATTATGGGTTAGAAGAATTGAGTTTTAAGTAGTTAGTAGTAAGTGGTAAAAAGTTATTGGACGTGTGTTATGGTAATTTGTTACAATATATGGAGCCAACTTATATGGTGGCGCTTATGAATGAGTTTGGGGACGAATGATTTGTAATTTCCTATTATTTTCTCTCTCAAGAGAAGAGGCTTGGCTCCCTCCTAATTGGCAAAGATTTTATGGCTTTATTAGTAAAGCCAAAACCTATATTTCTTATATTTATCTCTTCAATCTCTAACCCTATTTTCTTTCATTTCCTATCTCCTCTCCCCGGCCTTGTATGTACTTATTATCTGATATCAAGTCCCAGGCACGGCACCCACCCGTAGATTTTCCTACATTTTCTCTATTTTGAGAAACGATGTCATCGCTTCCTCAATTAAGCCAAGAGAAAACCACCTATAGGCTTAAGCTACTTGGATTATCTCATCACAATCAATCGATTTCTTGAAATGGGGCTTGAAGACACACCAATTTTTACAGGAAGGAATTGTTACATGCTCACCGTACATTAGGATTATGTACATTGGAACAGGTATGGTTATTGTATTATCGTGGGATTTTATCGGTTAGCAAAATTGAGTTTGGACTCTTGAGTTGTAAGTAGTTAGTAATAAGTGATAAGTTATTAGACGGATGTTAATGGTAAGTTGTAACTGTTTATGGAAGCATATACTTATATGGTAGCTCTTATGATTGAGAAGGTGGATGAATGATTTAAAGTTCCCTATTTTCTCTCTGAAGAGAAGAGGCTTGGCTTTGAAGCCAATAAAGCCAAAATGTATCTTTCTTATCTTTACCTCTTCAATCTTTAATCTTATTTTATCCTTTTTCCTATATTTTCTCCCCTATCTTATATGCATGCATCAAAAAGTTTATGAGAGGACATGCACACCCCCGGCATACCCACCTTCTTTACCAATTTCTTATTCCAAAAATTATGTCTTATATGGCAAAAAGAATCATTACCATTGTTAGTAACACTTGCATCTTTTTATGCAAATTGATCACTCTCAACTCTGAAATGCCCTTGGTCGTCCAAACTTTATTTCACTTCTCAAGGAAATATTTTCATTTCCCTTGCAATCAAACGAAACTTAATGGCTGGATACTGAGGGGTTGGAACCGATTGCAACCCTAACCCCACAGTTATGGAGATAGAGATGTGATATAAGGCTTGGATGAATAGAGCCAAACCCCTTCCATAAATTTACAAATAGGCCACAGATCAAAGTCAAAGCTCAGCCAAAAAAGACTAGTTTTCGTTTCTGGGGCCCATGAAAAATTGAATGTGTTAACCCATGTAAAAGAAATTCTACCGTTTTCTTCTGTTTCTTTTTGTTGGAGAAAACGGCATTCTTGCTTTATTCATAATGTTGGAGGGCATATTGTTTCGAGAGAAGATCAAGTCCTCGTAAACTTTGTGGTGGATTCTATTTATGTGAATCAATCTGTATGAGAATGGTTCTTGTACAAGAACATGATCCATATTCTATCGTTTCCTTATTTTTCATGCATTTTCCTATTTAGTGGTTCAAATTCTAACAAACATGATTTTTTATTTAAAAAGAAAATGGGTTGGTTGTGATATGTCAATTACATTAATGCAAACAAATAATCCCCCCCCCCCTGAAACTATAGTATGAAAGAAAGGGCACATTGTCTTTATTTTGTTATGGATTTCGATATTCCTAGCATTTCTAATTGCATTATTCAATTTTTATTGTGGCCCTACCTCATTTTCCTGCTACCTTTATCTAATAATAATAATAACATAGGGAAAAAAAATTTACATAGCATTATTAGTTCAGGATATGTGGCCTGATGAAAATTTAAAGTGGGGCGAGAATTAGTAATAATATATAAACTAGACCAAATATATATGTGACAATGATTAGACATATACTCTCAATATATGTGGCCTGATCCCATAACTGACTGTTTAAGCAGTTTAAAAAATAAATAAAAAATTCCATGTGTTGGTGTCAATTGCAATGTTATATATATATATATATATATATATATTTCCCTCTCTCTAGACCTACTATGTGGAAGGGAAGGGAAGGGAAGGTAACATCCAGAACCTCCTGGTGAGCTTGAGTTTAGCGCACCAAAATTTCACCAGTATTGAATGACCTTGAACTTTTCACACATTTGATTCCCTTCTAAAAATACGAAACATAAAATAAGATTTCACCTTATTAAGTCTATTGGAGGAGGCCATCATTAGCTGCTAGTTATTCTAAATACATCATAAGACATTGAAAACAACTAGCCACCCCTTTGAACCTTAGCCTATCATTTAGAGAGACCGTTTTGGCCTACCCTTAGCCCATTATCAAGGCACCTTTTATGTATTTAATCTTTTTTTTTTTAATTAATATGTTTGTATGTACTTAATCTTAGCGGCTCCTATGGTGATCATGAGATTTCATACCAGAACACGATATTATCAGGGCTAATGGAAATTTTTAAGACAAAAATAATTTAAAAGAAAATTCTAGTTCCATGGAAAAATTCAATTATCCAAACTGGAGGGGGGAAATTGAGGGGGTAATAAATATGAGAATTGAAGAAAAGAAAAAAATCAGAAAAAATCCAATGGCCCAACAGGGGCAAGGAGAACCGTCTCACAAGTATAACAAGAAAAATTGAGGGCACAATTGCCAAGTTTTGGATAGACCGTACGGGCACTTTGAGCCTTTATCATCCTTTCGAGCCATATCCTAATTAAGCCCCATTACAACCTAGTAAGTCCTTTTAGGCTAAATGTAGTGGGATCTTTGTCAGTAGTCCCGAGCTCACCAGGCTATAAGTGAACTTAATTATCAAGGCTTTGACAACAATACATCAATTTGTTGAGTTACGTTTGACATGATTCCTCAAAAGAAGGATATATAAGCGGCTTAAAAAAAATAAAAGATAACAAGCTCATTCAATTCAATAAAAAAGTGGGTCATCACCACGTCATCTCTATTATCATGTCTCCTTCCATTCCTCAAACTAAAATCTTTTTCAATCTTGATCTATCTGACTCTTTTGGTTCACCATTGGAGGATCAAGCTCCTATACATAGAGGGCATCGCCCATAAAGTGCCCAAAGCGTGATGGGAGTGTGGCACATGGGTTTGTAGGATCCAAGAGTCGAGAACAAATCCCACATTTCCACCACTTCAAATCTCAAGCATATTGGTGTACGATGTCTTGTATTTCGTCACAGTTTAATCCAGGGAGTGCCGGTGTAGCACCTCAACAAGCAGGACGACTGTTGTAACTCTATTCTTCATTGATAGTGAAGCAGGATCTCATCTCACCGAGGATGTAGAAAATCTTATCGAACCTCATAAATCTATGTGCCTTGCTTATTCTTAGATGGATAGAGCCAAACCCCTTCCATAAATTTACAAATGGGCCACAGATCAAGGTCAAAGCTTGGCCAAAAAAGACTAGTTTTCATTTCTGGGGCCCATGAAAAATTGAATGTGTTAACCCATGTAAAAGAAATTCTACCGTTTTCTTCTGTTTCTTTTTGTTGGAGAAAACGGCATTCTTGCTTTATTCATAATGTTGGAAGGCATATTGTTTCGAGAGAAGATCAAGTCCTCGTAAACTTTGTGGTGGATTCTATTTATGTGAATCAATCTGTGTGAGAATGGTTCTTGTACAAGAACATGATCCATATTCTATCGTTTCCTTATTTTTCATGCATTTTCCTATTTAGTGGTTCAAATTCTAACAAACATGATTTTTTATTTAAAAAGAAAATGGTTGTGATATGTCAATTACATTAATGCAAACAAATAATTCCCCACCCCCCTGAAACTATAGTATGAAAGAAAGGGCACATTGTCTTTATTTTGTTATGGATTTCGATATTCCTAGCATTTCTAATTGCATTATTCAATTTTTATTGTGGCCCTACCTCATTTTCCTGCTACCTTTATCTAATAATAATAATAACATAGGGAAAAAAAATTTACATAGCATTATTAGTTCAGGATATGTGGCCTGATGAAAATTTAAAGTGGGACGAGAATTAGTAATAATATATAAACTAGACCAAATATATATGTGACAATGATTAGACATATACTCTCAATATATGTGGCCTGATCCCATAACTGACTGTTTAAGCAGTTTAAAAAATAAATAAAAAATTCCATGTGTTGGTGTCAATTGCAATGTTATATATATATATATATATATATATATTTCCCTCTCTCTAGACCTACTATGTGGAAGGGAAGGGAAGGGAAGGTAACATCCAGAACCTCCTGGTGAGCTTGAGTTTAGCGCACCAAAATTTCACCAGTATTGAATGACCTTGAACTTTTCACACATTTGATTCCCTTCTAAAAATACGAAACATAAAATAAGATTTCACCTTATTAAGTCTATTGGAGGAGGCCATCATTAGCTGCTAGTTGTTCTAAATACATCATAAGACATTGAAAACAACTAGCCACCCCTTTGAACCTTAGCCTATCATTTAGAGAGACCGTTTTGGCCTACCCTTAGCCCATTATCAAGGCACCATCTACGTACTTAATCTTTTTTTTTTTTAATTAATATGTTTGTATGTACTTAATCTCAGCGGCTCCCATTTAGAGAGACCGTTTTCATACCAAAACACGATATTATCAGGGCTAATGGAAATTTTTAAGACAAAAATAATTTAAAAGAAAATTCTAGTTCCATGGAAAAATTCAATTATCCAAACTGGAGGGGGGAAATTGAGGTGGTAATAAATATGAGAATTGAAGAAAAGAAAAAAATCAGAAAAAATCCAATGGCCCAACAGGGGCAAGGAGAACCGTCTCACAAGTATAACAAGAAAAATTGAGGGCACAATTGCCAAGTTTTGGATAGACCGTACGGGCACTTTGAGCCTTTATCATCCTTTCGAGCCATATCTTAATTAAGCCCCATTACAACCTAGTAAGTCCTTTTAGGCTAAATGTAGTGGGATCTTTGTCAGTAGTCCCGAGCTCACCAGGCTATAAGTGAACTTAATTATCAAGGCTTTGACAACAATACATCAATTTGTTGAGTTACGTTTGACGTGATTCCACAAAAGAAGGATATATAAGCGGCTTAAAAAAAATAAAAGATAACAAGCTCATTCAATTCAATAAAAAAGCGGGTCATCACCACGTCATCTCTATTATCATGTCTCCTTCCATTCCTCAAACTAAAATCTTTTTCAATCTTGATCTATCTGACTCTTTTGGTTCACCATTGGAGTATCAAGCTCCTATACATAGAGGGCATCGCCCATAAAGTGCCCAAAGCGTGATGGGAGTGCGACACATGGGTTTGTAGGATCCAAGGGTCGAGAACAAATCCCACATTTTCACTACTTCAAACCTCAAGCATGTTGGTGTACGATGTCTTGTATTTCATCACAGTTTATTCCAGGGAGTGTCAGTGCAGCACCTCAACAAGCAGGATGAGTGTTGTAACTCTATTCTTCATTGATAGTGAAGCAGAATCTCATCTCACCGAGGATGTAGGAAATCTTGTTGAACCTCGTAAATCTGTGTGCCTTGCTTGTTCTTATTTTTCCATTATCGTCTGTATCGTTTTAGGGTTGCATTTTTACAAATTTGTATCAGAGCTCTAGGTTTTCGTTTTCTAAGGTTTACTATCACGATAGCAGGGAAGGAATCGAATGTCAAGTGCGATATCGAGCGATTCAATGGGAAGAACAATTTTACCCTCTAGTGTCAAAAGATGAATCTTCTGATACAACAAGATTTGACAAAAAAGTTATTAGGGAAGTCAAAGAAACCTGTAAAAATTACTAACAAATATAGAAAAGAGATGGAGGAAAATGCGATAAGTGCTATTCGATTGAATCTTTCTGATGATGCCCTACAATATATTGTGAGTATCGAATCCGTACCATAATTATGGGCTAAACTTGAAAGCATCTATATGACGAAGTCTTTAATGAATAAGTTGTTCATAAAGAAGCAATTGTATTATTTATAGATGAAGGAAGGTACGGATCTATTAGAGCATCTTAACATGTTCAATCAAATCATAAGTAAACTTACAAACTTGGAGGTTAAGATCGAGGATAAAGACAAGGCGTTACTGTTACTGTCGTCGTTCCCAGATTCATATGATCACTTGATAACGACTCTCTTATACTGGAAAGAGACCCTTGAGATGAATGAAGTCACGGCTGTCCTCATAACCGATGATACAAGGAAGAAGGTCAGTAGTACGAAATATCAAGAAGAATGTCTTTTCGGAGGTGACAAGGAATAAGAAAGAAGGAGATCAAATCAGAAAAGGATCTGTGAAGAATCGATCGAAATCAAAAGGGACAAAGACAAAAGTCTCTTATTACTATTGTAAAAAGGAAGATTATCTGAAGAAAGAGTGTTTGAAAAGGAAGGCGGACTTGAAGAAGGAAAGTGTAAATAAGGCATCTGAGGAAGCTAGCATGGCTGACAGTTTGGATGGAGATGATCGTAATGTACTCTATATCATTAGGTAAGAATCAACCTTCTGATTCTTAGATTTTAGATTCTAGATATTCATATCACATATGTCCACATGAGGATTGGTTTGACACATATCAACCATGTAATTGTGAGTCTATCATAATGGGGAATGATGCTATGTGCAAGACCATTGGATAGACACTTGTTTGGCACTCTTCCAAGAAATAGCTCCTCCTCCTAATACAAAAATATATCCAAAGGTAAACTTTCTATCATCAGTACACCCACTGAAGTCGGAGTCGGAATACCCCAAAAATTCAAATTTCTCTGATTTACTGAACACTAGCTTGAAGTCCTTTGTCCGCTATAGATAATGTATGACCTTCTTAGCTGCAGTCCAATGAGCCAGACCAGCATCAGATTGAAATCTGTTAAGTACACTGATTGCAAAGGCAATGTTAGGGTGAGTACAAACTTGTGCATACATCAAACTTTCAACGGCAGAGACATAAGGCTTGTCATTCATTGAGCTCCTCTCAATATTATTCTTTGGACATTGTTGCTTGTTCAACTTGTCTCCTTTAATGATGGGTGCTTCACCACTAAACATTCTTTGAACATTTGCTAAGAATTTATTATCTGTTTCGAAGTTGACTCGTGATAATAACTACTCAGTCGAATTTTTTCCATGAGGTTTCTCTATAAAGGACTTGCAAATAGGGGTGACACTTCTTAATGGCCCAGTCAAGGATGATCTATATGATGTACCTGCAAATAAGGATGTCATCAACCAAAAAGTTGCTGCATTTTTGGGGGAACAAATGTCGCAAACAATATGGCATAATCAGTTGGGCCACCCATCCCTAAAGGTTCTTAAAAAACTTAGAAGTACCATTTTGTTTGATAAATCCCAGTTCCAGAAATTAAATAAGATTTGTGAATCATGTCAGTTGGGAAAGCACCATAAAATGTCTTTTCCTATCTCTACACGACAATCAATTTCACCTTTGGAAATAATACATTGTGACTTATGGAGCCCTATTTCAACATTGTCATTTAATGGATTTCATTCTTATATTATCTTCATTGATGATTTCAGTAGATATCCATGGCTTTATCCCTTAAAAGTGAAATCAGATGCTTTGTCTTGTTTTCGTTATTTCAGGACCATGGCAGAGAACATCTTCTCTATTAAAGTGAAATATTTTCAGAGTGATGGAGCTTTAGAACTCATTTGGTGGAGGCGATGGTGGGGACAATGCTAAGGTTGAGGGTGAAAAGGTGCTTGGAGTGGGAGTGTTATTGGTGTGAGGTGGATATGGTGATGGAGTAGATTCAGTTGAGGGGGGTGAGGAAGGAGGAGTAGGGATGGAAGGCATAAATGGTAGTTGAACATGAGATGGGGCAGGAAAAATGGGTATAGGAAGTGTTACTGATGACGCCTTAGTGGACACATGATTTGATTTGTCTGCAAAAGGAAATAAGCGTTCATTAAACACCACATGTCTAGAAATATAAACTTTGCCACTGATGGGTCGACATTGGTTGATCCCCATGAGTATTGTCAAGTTGTGATGCTTTGCAATACCGAACATTTACTCACCCTGACCTTTCATATTCAGTCAATCAAGCATGTCAGTTCATGCATGCACCCACGACTACCCACTATGATGCAATCAAGCATATCCTTCGATACCTCAAACACACTCTTGATGCAGGCATTAACATCAAGCTAGGTCCAATCTTTATCGTCACTACCTTCACCGATGCTGATTGGGCTGGTTGTCTGGATACAAGACGATCTACAACTGGTTTCTGTACTTTTCTTGGATCAAATTTATTGTCCTGGGGATCCAAGAAGCAACTTACTATTTTTCGTTCTAGCTTGGAATCTGAGTATAAGGCTCCAGCGGTTACTATTTCGGAAGTGCTATGGCTCTCATATTTGCTGCATGACCTTCATGTTCCCATTTCCCTTCACTCATCATCAATTGTGGCAATATATTTGCAACATACATGGTTGTTAATCTTGTTCTTCATGCTCGAACCAAACACATTGAAGTAGACTATCACTTCGTACGTGAATTGGTTCTTACAAAAAAAGATCAAGGTGCAGTTTGTACGGTCTCCGGATCAGGTTGCTGACATCTTTACCAAGGGCCTATCCTCACCATTTTTCAACTGGCATAGATTCAAACTAATGTGTTACCACCCATTAGTTTGCAGGGGGATGATAACACACAGGAGACATGTTAATACAGCTCATGCCCTCCATGCAATCAGTGGCGTGACTGTCAACTCTTGCCAAGATGAGCTAATTTACCATATATTTTCCCTGTAATCTCTTTTCAAGATATGTACAACAATGTATCTTACTCTTTAAATACAAAGACAGAGGTGTGTGCCAAATACACACAATTTTTCAGCAATTATTATCTCTTTATACACTCCATGGTATAAAAAGAAGAAAGACAAGAAGAAAGATATAATACACATTTAGAGTTAGAAAAAGAAGGAAGACAACACAGCATCTCAAATCTCAATTCTCAAGGAACCCACGTGTGGTGCATAGAGGGGAAAAAGTCCTCCAGAGTGTCAACATTGGACCCCAACTAGGAACGGGAATGGACTCGGCTGCCGATTAAAAATCGAAAGCGATTAGAAACAGTAATTAAATTATTTTAGTCCTGTTGGAGTGATTCATATTTAGAACCAAATCCAACTGATTAACTGGTTACAACCAATAATGCGATGCTTGTATATTTTCTAGGAAGAAAGAACACTACCCGCTGGTGTGTATCTCCTACAAGACGCATGAGTGTGGAAAGATCATGATGCCTTCGCACTAAAGACACTTTAGCCAGTTCTCCTATTGGCCGTGTGCTGATGTGCATCTATGCCAATGGGTAACATTCTTTTGCCCATTTTATATATGGAAAAAGGTTCAGACAATGACGATTTGGTGAGGGACAGAGATGGCTTGAAACTGAGATCTCCAAAGACTTGAGTGCTTTAACGTACGAGGCCTATTCCAGCTGTTGTCTTTGTTAGGGGTGTCAATGACTGAGTTGGGATGGGTTTTTTAAAACCCTAACCCAACCCTAAGGTCTCTTAACTCAACCCAAACCCTGCCCAGCCCTAGGTCGGGCTAGGATATCTTAACCAAGGCCTAACTCTGTCGACTTTAGTCCAACCCAGCCCAGCTCAGCCTAGCCAAGCCCAGCCTTGTACTATTGATTACTTGGTTGCTTGATCTTGATGCATTGCAAAGGGCAAATACCAAAGTTTTTGTATATATATATAGATTGTGGCAAATGAAAGACTTTTTACAAACCTTTTTCTATAAGTATCCATTTATAATTATTAACATATTTATATTATTATATCCTTAATATACAAAGTTGTGTTGAACTGGATTGGATTGGGTCGGGTTGGGTTGGGTTGAAACCTCAACCAGGCCCCAACCAGGCCTTAGGCCTGAAATTCTCAGCCTTGACCGGGCTTTTTTGACACCCCTAATCCTCATTATCTCTTATGTCTCATTTCATTTTATTTTTTATTTTTTATTTTTTATTTTTTATTTTTTGATTTTTAATAACGCTTATGTATAATTTTATCAAAGATTGCATATGGGCTCTGTATATGAACTAAAAAATATTTTCTTTGCACTTAACTGATTGACGTTTTGATTTTCAGATCAGTTAAGAATTGGGACCATTTATGAATCAAAACCAGACCATCATGTTAATTATTGGTACTGAGGTTCAGCCCAAAAATTGGAACTTAATTCAGACATAAAGTTCAAGTTTGGCACATGGAAGAAAAAAATATTAACTTGTGTGGTTTGAAACAATTAATAGGCAAAAATTATTGAGATAAAGAGAGAGAAGGGTGGCAATTTCTAAGTCCACACTGCCTAGCATGCTTGAACCTATTCAAACCTGGTTGTTAGAGTAACCTCGTAGTTTGAGGGTAGACCAAGGTTTTAAAACTCGGGATCGATCAGAGTTGGT
>NW_024869126.1:0-35202 GCF_013358625.1 Macadamia integrifolia
TATCATCCCGTAAGACACCACCAGCACCTGCATTACCTGGGTTACCAAGCGAACTTCCATCCACATTGATCTTCATCCACGCCCTGGAAGGCTTACACCAGTGAACCTCAAGAGGTGAAGGGGAAGTTGGATTTCTAATACTTAAACCTATCTTCCTGCAGGTCATCAAGTCTGAAATCGAACGAACTTCTTCACTTGATCCATCACAGCAAAGCTGAACCTCTTGCCTTATACTTTGAAAGACATACCGCCCTGCCCTTTCTTTATTTTCCTGCCTTCTTTTATTTCTTTCCCACCAAATATGGTTGATAGTGATGATCAAGCCCAACTTCCATGGCTTCTTTAGCTGAATCACTTGAGATTTCCTCTTCCACCACTGGAACAATGATTGAATGCTTGGATGATTTACCCACGCCACTCCGAAAAAATCTAAAAAATTCTTCCATATTGATATGGAGAATGAACAGTGTAAAAAAATATGAACCATACTTTCTTCAGCCTTTCCACACAGGTTGCATCTGGATGGGAGATAAACACCTTTTTGGCAAACCAGATCGTCCGTTGGGATTCTACCATGCACCACTCTCCATCCAAAAATGGAGTGTCTTGGAGGAACATTCTTCTGCCAAATCAAAGAAGACCAGTTCGCCTTCAAGGATTTCACTCTAACAGCCTCCCAAGCCGACCTTGAGGAGAAATACCCTGAAGGAACTAGCGACCACACCCTGAAATCCTCCATCTGTAAACTCGGAATGTCAATCTTTTTAATCTGTCCAAAAATTTCATTAAGCATAGGAGAAACTACCTCAGGTAGACGCCATTCTCCATTTATGATAAACTCCCCCACCTTTGCTGATGTAGAGAGAGTATGGTCACTATCCAGCGAAAGAAGTTCCATAATGGATTTTGGACCCCACCATTTATCCTTCCAGAAATTTGCAAGCTGACCGTTCCCTATGATCCAGCGCTCCTTGTCATCCACAAAGGACCACATTTTCCTGAGACCTGCAAAAATAGTGGAGGTGTTGCAATTTTTGAAGGATCTTCCATCCTTCTTTAGGAATCGAGCTCTGAGAAAGGTTAACGCTGCTGTCTTCTCCGTTTTGATCCTCCAAATCAATTTGCACAGCATTGCTTTCGCAGTCTCCTAAGGCCCAGCCCTCCCTCATCCTTGGGCTTACACATAGAGTCCCACTTCACTGTGACAGCCTTAACCGTATCTACATCACCTGTCCAAATAAAATTTCGCATCCATTTCTCCATCATCGCCACGAGAGATGCAGGCCACCAATAAACAGAGAAACTATGAGTCGGCATCCCCGAAAGCACCGATTTAACCAATTCCACCCTACCTGCCATTGACAACAGTTTCCCTTTCCAACCCGCCAGTCTCCCCTTAACCTTGTCCATAATCGGCAACACAGTATCTTTTTTAATCCTTCCCTTGAAGATTTCCACACCTAGATACCTTGTAGGGAAGGTACACATGGGAATGCCTAAAGTTTCAGATATTCGATGCTTCCTGGAAGGTGATATTTTTCCCAAAAAAAGTTTACTTTTTTCTAAGCTGATGTCCTGCCCAGAAAACTCTTGGTACTTTAGAAGAAATTCTTTAAGAGTCCTCACATACCTCATAGAAGCATTGGAGAAGATGAATATGTCATCTGCAAACAGAATATGGGCAGGAGTTTTGACACCGCGAGGCCCATGAATTGGCTTCAGTTGATTAATCTCAATCGGGTGCTTTAAACCTCGCGATAGCACTTCCTCCGCAATAATAAAAAGCATGGGAGATATTGGGTCCCCTTGCCTCAGCCCTCTCTCCACACCAAAATATCCCTGTGGACCTCCATTAATCAAAATCGATATCTTAGAGGATATCAAGATTTGGTTCAGCCATGTTATCCACTTCTCTGTGAAGCCAAAGCGCCGCAGCACCTGAAACATAAAGGACCATGAAAGAGTATCATATGCTTTCTTGATGTCAATTTTTAATCCCAGACCTCCCCCTCTCATAGAAGCAAACATCATATTGGCCAGTTCTGAGGCCACACTGATATTGTCATGGATTAACTTTCCTTTTTGAAATGCCCCCTGCTCTTCAGATATCAGCCTAGGGAGCAAATTAGCAAGCCTCATTGCCATTATCTTGGAAAGAATTTTACAATAAAAATTCCCCATACACAGTGGCCGGAATTTATCGATAGAAGATGCTCCCTCCTCCTTAGGAATAAGAACCACAAAATTGTTGTTCACACCATTGGGCAATTGACTAGTACTAAAGAAATACTTAACTGCATTGCACACCTCTAACTCGACAATATTCCAGCATCTTCTAAAGAAAGCTCCAGAAAAACCATCCGGACCAGGAGAGCTATCTGGGTCCAGGTCCCAAACAGCTCTCTTGATTTCTTCATTCCCTGGTAAGACATCAAGCATATAGTGATCACCTTGATGAAGAACCATCGGTATAGATTCAAGAAGCTCCACATGCTCCACTAAAGGCACAACTTTGTAAAATTGCTCATATGACTGAATTGTATAATTCCCAATCTGGTCGTTACCTTCCACCAAAGTCCCATCAGGAGTTTTGAGGCTTCTTATAGAGTTTCTGAGTCTTCTCATTTTAACAGAAAAATGAAAGAACCTAGAATTGCGATCCCCTTGCTTCATCCATCTAACTTTGGCTTTTTCGGCCCAAAGTTTTTCATGGTTTTCCATTGCTTTTATTAGAGAGGTCTTCGCATCCGCTTCTAACCCAAACAAATGATCATCCATGCCATTTATTTCAATAGTCTGTTGCACCTGCGCTAGCTTATCCTTGGCTTCCTCAAGGGCTTTATTGAAATTCGGGAAAGCCTCTCTCCCCCAATTACGGAGCACACCCTTCAGCCTTTTGAGTTTCAGCATGAGAACCAATATCGGATTCCCTGAGACCCACTCTTCCCATGATGTGGCAACTACTTGCTCAAAATCTCCATGTTCCATCCAGAACTTATGGAACCTAAAGGGGCAATTAACGGGCCGTTGAGATAAAATTGAGGTGAACAATAATGGCGAATGATCTGAAGCAATTCTAGGGAAGACCCGTTGGCCACAATCCTGGAAAAAGTCAATCCATTCTTCATTACAAAAACATCTGTCCAGAACCGCCGAAACATTACCACGACGTCTATTGTTAGACCAGGTGAATTTCCTCCCCGATGATGGCACTTGGGCCATCCCACAAGCATCCACCAGAGCACCAAACTCAGCAGCTGAACCCATACTAAAATTCCCTGGCCCCTTTTTTCATGGGAGAACAAAGTCGCATTAAAATCCCCAATTATAGCCCAAGGGAGAAGAGGCTGGGGGAGATCAGCCACAAGCTTCAACCACAGATCCCTTCTTCCTACTCTAAAGCTGCTGGCATGAATGAAAGAAATCTGAAACCATTTCGATTCCCACTTAATAGTAATCGAAATGTGCTGCTCAGACTCAGAGACAACAACTGGGGTGTTCAAATTTCTCTTCCATAAAATCCACAAATTAGAGGGTTTCCCAACTCTACAATTGTAAATGAAAGAACTATTGAATCCCAATTTATTAAAAAATAAATTTGGAAAAGCACTTACCTCAATCATCGGCTCTGCTATACATATAATGTCCGGAGCTCTTTCCTTAATAAAATGTCGTAAGGCATTCCTGCCTGCCGCCTTCTTAATTCCTCTGATGTTCCAGAAGAAAACCTTCATGATCAGTTACATGGAGGCAGACTTGTGAGCAGCCTCATCATTCTGCTCTGTCTCAGAAACGTGCTTACCAAGTCTATCCGACCCTTCAACACGCTGCATGATCATATCAATTTCTTCCACTTCCTTATGATGAATAACTACTCGGCCTTCCACCAGGCACGATTGAGAAAGCTCAGTCAAATTATTCTCAACCCCCTCCCAAACTTGGCCCCTGCCACTCTTTCCCCCTCTGCGACCCCTACCACCTGGTTTGTAATTAATTTTGCGCCGTGGTCGTAAAGCACGCACCATTTGAGAGTACTCCCTCTGTGTCTGAGATTCCCTGACCTGAATTTCACCCTCCCTGTGATCGCTCTCCTCACCTGAGGCCTGCGATTCATTCTCAGACGGGTTAGAAGACCGGGTCGACCCAAGGACATCCACATCCAAAATATTATCCACTCTCTGCCCAACACCCATCGGATCCACCCCAGCCTTAGCATTGTGAGGAATATTCTCAATTGGGCAATATTCTTCACCATTTAATTCCACCACTAAATCTTGGCACTTTAGGTAACCCTCCTCGTTTGGCTCATTACAGATTTGGGAAGTATTCCCATTTCCTGCATCTACCATTCTGGTAGGAGACTCCTTTTGGGAAGGATTGTCATCCCTGCCAGCTTCCTGGCCGCCGCCGCCCTTATGAGAAGGCTGCTCAACAGCAGTTTTCCCCACCGTTTTACCTCTACATTGGTTTGCATGATGTCCCAGTTTTTTGCACGAGAAGCATCGAGCCATATTGTCTTCGTAGACGATTCGCTGATTGAAGCAGAATATCGTCTCCTTTCCCGGTTGTCTTCGTTCCACTTGCATCTCCTCAACTCTAACGCCATTGAGCTCCATCTCAACTAGGACTCTTGCATAATTACCCATCGTTGCTTTAAGTGTTTTATTGTCCAGGGCGACAGGCCTTCTTGCTACCTTTGCCATGGTCAATAGGATTCTCTCATGCCAATACTCCATGGGAAGCTCAGTGAATCGGATCCAAACGAGCTTAGTGTGAGAGTAATTATCATTAATATTAAATTCTGGGCGCCATCTCTGAAAGCGAATAATTTGTCCCCCTACTTTGATCGGTCCTCTCCTCCATATTGAGGCCATATCTCCCTCCTTCTCAAAACGAAATAGAATAAAACCCTTCCCTAGGGGAGAAAGGTTCACGTTCCCCTTTAGCCTCCAACTCGCAACCACCTCGCGCCTTATATCATCCATAGATACAAACCTGAAGTTTACTTTGCCTATCAACGCAAAGGAAAAAGTCTCCAGTTTCTCTTCATACGCTTCCTGTGGAATCACTACCCTCGTCAGAGATCCAACCCGAATCGGATTTGGGAGATCCTCCACGTCAGGGAGAGTCTTCTTTGTCACCGTAGCATAAGATTTGCGGGCTTTCCGATCCACAGGCTGTCCATCTTCATAATTTCTCTCACCCTCCCTCTCCTCCCCTTGCTCCACCGCAGTACCAGGCACCACTTCAGGAGTGGAGAGACACGCAGGGCGCAAAAAGTCCGTGATCAATCGTTGTTTGCCTCTGTCCGGTAGCCGGCCATCATTTCTTTCCCCTGTCAGGCAGGTCGCTCGATCTCCTTCACCCATCACAAGCCCCAGACAGATCTCCGAAAACCTCTCACCTGCCTAACATGAGACTCTCATAGCATCTCAGATCTGCTCGGATCTGCTCCTGGATTTTAATCTTAAGCTTCTTTGTAAATTCCTCTTCTTCCTGCAAATGGATGATGAACAAAAGCCTAAGTCGTTTGCTTCTTCCTTCAAGCTCAACCGAGGCAACCAGATGGTGTCCGAAGGTTCGATCGAAACATTCAGTGAAGATCGAAGGAGTGGTTCCTCAGCTCTGTCCTCTGTTCATCCTCCAAGGAGAGCACCGGCCTCCACCGAACTAGAAGGGCCCAGTGCCAGCGACTGCAGCTTCTACCAGAGAAGATATCAATCACGATCGCAGGGAGAGATCTTTCACCTGAGAAATCAAGTCACGATCTCCTCTGATCCTCACCAGAGAAATCGAGACACGATCGCCTCATACTTCCTCTGACTCTCACGTTCCGGTCCTGCTCTCTGAGAAATCACGATCGCCTCTGATCTCCTCTTCTCGTTAGACTCCTCAGTCACGATCGCCTCTGATCGCCTCAGATCGCCTCTGATCGCAGGGAAAGAGAGATTTCCAGAATAGTTCCCTCCGATCGCCTCTGATCGCCTCTGATCGCCTCTGATCGCAGGGAAAGAGAGCTTTCCAGTAAAGTTCCCTCTGATCGCCTCTGATCGCCTCTGGCTTCCAGCTTCATTTTGATTTATATATCAAATAAATAACACTCTCCAGAATCTTCAACATCCTCATGGCATATTCATTAACTTAGATGGGAGTATTTTATTTCACTATGCGTGACGGTAATTTCATACCACCCAATTCGTGCAATGTTTTTTTTTTTTCATAAGAAATAAAAATGTGCATTTTTAGATGGTCAATTGTATATTTCTTTATTTTAAATGCAAATTAAAAATGCCATAAAAATTCTAAAGAAATATACAGTGTCTGAAATTTCATAAAAAAATGCCTAAGATCGAAGGTTTTATCAAGGAGAAATGTTTCAGATCCTGAAAAAGGAGAAGTTAAAAATTTTATACCTCAAATTGGTTGGAGTGTATTAACATATATTAGAGTCCCCACCAAATCTGGAACATTATGTATGTTTCCTATTTCAAGTTTAGTTTCCATATTCTATTAGGAATCTAGATTACATGTAAATCCTCCTGTAGAGGTCGGTTAGGATTTGTGAGTTGGAATAAATATTTGATGTCTCAATTGCAATCCGTTAAGCAAACATAAATACAAAACATTTTTTTGGATGAATGAAAAATATATTAAAAGAAAAGAAAACAATACATCGTTTCAATGGCTAGCCAAGAGTTGGAGCCAATAAGATGCCAAACAAGAGAAAGAGGCTAAATCCTAAAATGGTAACTCAAATTACAAGGAAGACAAACATTAACAAAAACAAACCATAACCCAGGGAAAGGAAATGAGTTGCAGGTTCTAATAATAACCTAGTTGCCTATTTCTGCAAGAATCAGGGAAAATAGCATAGTTGTAGAGAATTTTATTCACGATCTAAAAAGCAATGGTATGATCAATCTTCTCAATTAGGGGTGTCAAGAGGTCAGGTTGGGCTGGTCTCAATCTGGTCTAGTGAGGATAGGCCAATTTCTAGGGCTGCTTGTGAACATCCATTTAGTTGAACGAGCTTAGCTAGGGTGGTATGGTATGGCTGATAATCGGGCCGATCAGTCTTGGGCTCTAATCGGGTTGCCATAAACGGGCCTTAACCAGGATATAGACCTATTTAACTTAAACGAACCCCTTTTAAAATTGGTCTCTTAAATGTGCTTGAAGAGGAATACTAATAAAATGGGCAAAGCCCATAGTTAAAATGGATTAAGCCAAAGATGGGCAAAGCAGTTAAGTTACAAAGGTACTCCGTCTTTAACCCATGAAACAGAAATCAATTAAACTATGCCTACAGAATCGAAGTACAACAAGTTCAAATCAATTATATTATGCCTGAAAAAGATGAATGCTCAGAAAACAATCACCACCATCTCAACTGTACATATCACATAGCCTTAGCACTAAATACAAATAGTATAAGAAAATAATAAAAAAATATAAGTAGTATTAAAAGGGTTGGGCTTAAAGGAGTCGGTTCAAGTCGAGCTTGTAAATGTATCAATCCGGTCAGGTGCCAATTGGGCTAGGAGGCTGCACCGTGTACCACCTATTTATAAACGTTTCGATCGGACCGATCTAGGTTGGACCATAAATCTATCGAGCTCAATCAGATCTACCGGTGCAGGCCTGGAATTGGGACCATTATTCTCAATCGATTACGAAGAAAAAATCCATCTTGTTTTGTTCTTTTACCACCCAATCTGATGGATCGCTGGATTACAAAAGCACTAAAATTCACCCATTATTATGATGCTGGTAATTGTGATGAAATCCCCAATAGGGGACAGCACAAGCATTATCCTCCTTGATCCTAGTTTCAAAAAAAGTATAAAAGCATCAAACTTTTGCTTGCTTGGTGAGATCAAAGTGAATGCCTAATCAAGCTATCAACACCCAATATCCACTTTTCCCACTCCCACTTGTATCGAGCTTGGCAGATTTGAATTTCGCCCGATCCAATTGAATTGATTTTAAGTTGCGTGAAATCATGTTTGATAGTAGCGTAGCCTCAATGAAAGGCAAACAATTTAGTGTCTAAAGTCCAGAAGAAAACAAAATATCAATCTTGTTTGATTTGTTTTATATAAAAATTATATTCTTTTTGGGAAATGTTTGATATGCCATTGGTATTCTCAGATTTGTGCCTATGCTCTTCTCATCCCAACCCTTCATTGGTTTAACCTCCTCGCTTTCATTCTTGTTTTAATGTTAGTCAATGGATGATAAATTATATTCTCTTTTAATATTTGAAAAGATTTTGGTGAATTATGGTCTTAACAACTAAGGAATTTTATGGTAGTGAAAAATTTTAAAAAATGGTCCAAACACCTAAAATTGTTCCTAAACTGAATACAAACTGTATCAAAACCTAGTAGTGAACCGAATAAAGAATTGAACCAAGTCTGTATAATTCTGATTTGGAAATTTGACTCTTATCCAGTTTCGGTTTTGATTTCCACATTTTCTATCTTAAACTGAATCAGAAAATCGAAACTGAACTGATTGACACCCTTATTCTGATTCATCTTTTACATATTGATAACTTGTATAAAAAATGCTTCAGATTATGATATGAAGGGTATAGGCACACATGACATTATATATTAATGGACGCAGGTGAAATAGGAGTCCTACACAAGTTGCTTTCTAATACTTTCTGCCCAGTGGGGGCCACGTTTAGTTCCATGCGTGTTATAAAGGAAAAAACTGAAAGTCCCAAACTGCTCAAACAAGTCTTGAATCCCATTCCAAGCGTGTGATAGAAATGAAGAAACGAAGGTCCTAAACTTCTACTTCTACTCTTCTTATTTTCAGACCTCTCTCTCTCTCTCTCTCTCTCTCTCTCTAGCTCTCTATAAAAAACCACTTTCTCAAGGCTCTGCCTGGGCACCTCCTACAACCAAGAACGCAGAGCCGTCCTTCGCATTACCGACATCTGCTTTCTCTCTCTCTCTCTCTCTCTCAGTTTGATTTTCTCTTTTCTTCAAGGTAATTCTCCTCAACTTATGTTAAATCTTCATGGAATGAGGTTTTGGGGTTATAAATATGTCTATGAGGTATCATAGTTTTATCAATTATATTTCCTTTGGGAGTTTTTAGTGTTGGGTTTATATATGCAGTTGTTTCTTTACTTCTTTCCACAGAAGTCTCAGTGCTGTTACTTTGGGAATCCTGGAAATAATTAATGTTCACTGTGTGCTCTCTAATCTGGGACATGTTAGTACCTACGTTACTTCATTAACCTGAGTCCGGATCCTCTCCATCCAGCTGTACCCTCCAAAGCCATCTCACACCATCATGGGGTGTTGGGAGAGAGTCAATTCTATGCAGCTATGTTCACCTAGAAGTACATGCAAGGATCTAACACTCATCCCACTTTCAGCAATTTAATTATAGGGTAAAGAAGCGTATATATGAAAGCAAAAAGAATAGGTGTTGAATTCTCACATATACGTACAAAGAGTACATTCTCCCCCATGGATGGCGTAAGATGGGGTTGGAGGGTACAGTGGGATCAAAAGTATCCAAATTCCTTCAACCTACCATAGTGAAGCCGATTTGATGGTAAAGCTGTCTAATACTAGCTGCTTTTTATGTTCATGCTTGATTTTTCTTTTGCTTGAATGTCCATGCTTGATTACACTACTCATATATCAAGAATCCATTCTATAAAACTTAAGCTCTAAGATATCATTACCCAGTCACCATTTTCTAGTTTTGAAATGCTTGTCCTACATATGGTGTGCATGCAATTATATACTATTGGTTCTAAACTTGTTCTCGAGCTTTAGAGTGTTCGTAGCTTTCAAAGCCTGCTTTTATCTACTTTTTATAAAATCTGGAAAGCCAAAACCCTAAATTCCCTCTTCTTTTTGTAGCATTGACTTTTCTTTGTTAATTTTGTTCCCTTTATGTTAAAACATGTTTCATTCAGAAGTGCCTTTTAGGAAGTTTTCTGGTGTGCAAACGAAAACTTTAGTTACTCTCTTGTTATGTATTTTGTTTCGAGAAAGAATGTATTGTTAAACTATGATAATCCCAAACTTAACGTTTTTTTTTTGGGTAAATCTTTGACGTTCTTAGCTAGAATAGAAATAGTTTCTAGAACTCCTTCAGATATTTTGCAAATAGTATTTTTGAACTTCTTATGTTAGAATCAAATCAACTATATCCTTAATAATTTGAAGGGAGTTTAAGGCTTTAAGGATTGTTTTGCGTCTCAATCTCATTGCTTTGTGATTGCTTGTTTGTATTTTTTTTTTTTTTTTTAATAGGAAATGAGTTGGTCATCAAGTGATAATTTTTTTGTGAACACAAAGTTAGAGGTCTTCTGGGTCAACCTCTTCTCTGAATCATTAGAATTGACACGGAGCAAAGGTGTCGTCTACGATGGGCCAAAGGGTGATGATTTCAAGAGGTTCTTGCATTCTAAGAACTTTCAAGTAAACCGTCAAGGTAAAGCTATTGTACGCGTCCGAAAGCGCTTCCTTGAATGTCAATATGATACCTTCATTCTAGAAACAGTGGTACCATTGGGCCCTTTTGGTTTCCAGAACATACCATTGCCAAAGCCGCAAGAGGTGAACGAATTGCAAAGCCTCCTGGAGAATACCAAAGCTGAATCGGCAAAAAAGAATAATGAGCTTACTGAATTGAAAAGCCTCTTGGAGAATACCAAAGCTGAATTGGACAAGAAGAATAATGAGTTTACTGAATTGCAAAGCCTCTTGAAGAATATCAAGGCTGAATTGGCGAAGAAGAATGATGAGCTTATCGAATTGCAAAGCCTTCTGAAGAATATCAAGGCTGAATCGGCGAAGAAGAATGATGAGCTTACTGAATTGCAAAGCCTCCTAAAGAATGCTAAGGCTGAAATGGCAAAGAAGAATGATGCGCTTAATGAATTGATGAAGCAGAAGACTGATCAAGATTGGAATCGTGAACAGTTCCAACTGACTATGATTGCGATCAACAACTCAATGAAGAGAGTGTTCATTGAATATGGCCTTGAACCACCGGCCAGCGGAGATCAAGAATCAGTGTTGAGGTTTCTCGAGATGTTACGTGATCTAATCCTTCACAAAGAATTCAGTGACACTTTTGTTGTAGCTGCGAACGTGATACTAGCCTCGATGGCAAGCATATTTGAGAAACGCATTGGCTTAAGCATTGGCATGGAAATAAGGAATACTACTCCCAGTACTCCAGCCTATCTCATTAAGAATCTAAGTACCTTAAGAGACTTTATGGTAGATTCCCACTTCTTTATTGATGGCAGTGTTATAGTGAAGGATTTTCGTCTGATGAACGAGGATGACCTCCTTGTTATCTTTCGGGATTCTATAGCAGATGTGGCAGAGCTCAAGAAGAAGGAGATAGGTGTGAAATCAATCAATAACATCGATACAAAGTCCATCTTCTACGGGTATTTTAACATTCCAACGGTGGGTATTTTCAAGGGTGTTTTGACAAGAGTTCATGTCACCTTGCCAGATGAGATCATGGTGAAACTTCAAGTATGCAAACATAACCTTAATAACAAAAGGTTTTGGTTTGTCTACGCCAATGGGTCAGGTATATTTGAAAAGGAGGAGCATGATCTTGGATCTCCAGCCAATCTAGAAGTTGTCAAATTCGCCCCTTCTCGGGTCTTAGGTGACTCGACCGATTTTGAAGGATTTTTTTGTAGGATGAATCGAATCTTCGTTAATGAGAAGGGAACATATCTCAAGTTTGACTTTATTTCTGGCAAATATTCAGGATCACGTGTTTATGTTGATAATATGGTTCGCTATTATACTAAGGATGGTGGAATGTCTGATCCTTTTAAGTTGGTGCAATTTGATGCAAATACACCTACAACAGATATCGTACGGCGAGAAGTTTATTTACCTGGGACCTCAAGTGTTGGGAGTAAATATCCCTCTTGGATGTTGAATGAAGCTCTAGGTAAAGACTGTGTTTTCACGTTCAATGACTTCTGTTTTATGGGGAAAATAAGGAGAGTCTCTGGCACTTTCCGTGAGAACGCTCTGGTTAGTGTGTTTTTCGAACAAAGCCAACATGGGGAGAATTGTTATGTTGATGCTCTTGCAACAACTTTCTTCGTTTTAAAACCCGAGAAAACAACCTCATGGGGAACCACCGGTGGATCAACAGCTCCAAGATTTATTTAACAAGGTCTATAGTTTATTTTATGTTTTATTTTGAGGGTAGCCTGAATTGATTGGTTGCACTACCTATATTGTATCGTCTCTTCCTAGGGGGTATCAGTTTGACTGTGGCATTATTTATTGGGTTTCCTATATATAGGGATTATATTGTTGTTATTGTTTATTCCCTTGTTAACTAAAAGAGTTTTTTACATGGCCCTCCCATGGACTTTAGTATTACAAACTCTTTCTCTGTGTCATGGATAATTACATCCACACCCCTAAAACCTGATTGTGTTAGTGAGGTGTGAGGTGTTAGTTTTGAAATATAAAATACTATTTTACCCTTAATATATCTTGAACTAAAATATCCAAAGTCTAAAAAATCTGAAATCCCCAAATTGCATTGGTTTTTCAAATGGATGCCAACAATTAAAGATTTTGCTACAATTCCTTGTCTGACCAAGGAGAGGACGATATAACTTTCAAACCATCCGTGGGTTGCCCAAATGGTTAGGGCGAATTAGAGATTGTGTGGATAGGCGCACGGTCTTAGGTTCGATTCCCCATCTGTGCTTCTACGATTTAAGTGGAGACCGTGGTGGTAGGTTGCTACACTAATCTCCTCGAGGATTAGTCGAGGTGCGCATATGCTGGCCTGGACACCTTGGTTAACAAAAAAAAAAAAAAAAAAAAAGAGGACGATATAACTTTTTGGGGAACAACATATATCCCTACAACTCTCCGAAGGGTATTGCACCTCATAAGAATGGTTTACATAGGGCTATCTCCCAAAGGATTTAGACCTTGGAATATAGGATAAAATGGGCCTCTATTGATATTGACCAATCCCTGCAAACCCTAAACTTAGTCTGCAAAACCCTATAAATTAAAATCCATCCAATTTCTATCCTTATATGCCAAGAACCTTACTGGAAGCCTCCCTTGGATGTGAGAGTCGTTTTCTATACATTAGAAAGCCTATAATCTATCAGATGATTTTTTCCCCTCATCTCACAGCCGGTTCTCCTTCCTTTTTATTTATTCTTCTTTTTTTCATTGTTTGAAGAGGCCAAATGATGAACTTTCTTACTCGAATACTCAGTTACTTGACCAGTTGAATAGGAAGAGCTTAGGCCTCTCTAAATATCAAAAGCCGATATTTTTCCCTTTCTTGAGTGCAAATTTTTTAAATATCTTACTTTATTTGTCTACAATTTCCTATGACATTATGGGTCATGAGATAACAGTTATCCCTATCTAATTCATTGGTAATGAGTCAACTCTGGACATCTTTTCTGGGTTTTTTATAGAAACTTCCATCTTTTGCCGGGTTGAAGAGATTAGGGCGGCTGCATAGTTGTGGGCATTGGGAGTCGGTTTCACCATTTGAAGTTTGTCAGAATGGAGATATTACTCCTCGTAGTTCTTTGAAAATGACAACTTCATATGTGTAGTTCGCCGGAGAAGAAAGAGGTGAGATGGAATATGAGGTTGGAAGGACTTAAGTTTGAAGACATATCTCAAGGTTTTGTATTAAAAAGGTAAAAATGTTAAAATACATTAACGAAGGATAATATGGTCATTTATGAAAAAATTGCATAATGGCGGACTACGGTTACTTGTAAGCCCCACCAAAGTCCAAGGGAGGTACATATGGTTGCTCAAAACACAAAAGAGGGTTTTGTGATTGGACCAAAGTCTAGGAGAGTGTCATGTAAAAAACTCTTAAAGCTCTGTTTGCTTGCAAGGGGAATTTAAAGGGAAGGGAAGGGAAGGGAAGGGAAATTTTTGTACTTAAAAAATAAATGTTTATAATCATTACCCCATGTGATTCAATGTGATTGTATAAACTACTTGATTTTTTTAACCATATTTGGTAATGATACATTTTACACGTAATTTTTATTTTACATATATATTATAGCAAAGGGTTTTGGATGTAAAGTAAAGTGAAATTTTATAACCAAATATAAAATGATTTGAAGTAGTGATATAGTCACATGGGATAATGATTAAATATATTTCTTTTTTAAATATGAAATTTCACTTCCGTTCCCTTTAATTCCCTTTA
This sequence comes from Macadamia integrifolia, assembly GCF_013358625.1. Classification (NCBI taxonomy): domain Eukaryota; kingdom Viridiplantae; phylum Streptophyta; class Magnoliopsida; order Proteales; family Proteaceae; genus Macadamia; species Macadamia integrifolia. The sequence goes on from NW_024869126.1 coordinate 14,242, forward strand.
ACCAATGTCATAACTTTGTAATATTAAATTTTATTTATTTTTGTGAAATAATGATGACATTAACTTGTGAAATAACTCATACATAATTTTTTTTTCTTCATTAATTACAAACAGAAAACTAAAAGAAAAAACTGTTTTCTTTGAATCAAAATTAGAATTTTTCAAGATTTATTTTAATCAGAATTAGAATTTTTCAAATGATGATACGATAATATATATATATATATATTATAAAACATCATCATCAACATTTCTTCTAAAGAGAATAAAATTTTGGATGAATATATGTATGAACATATAATCAAAATAATATTCATAATCAAAATAAAATAATAACATACTTTTCATTTTAAAGAAATAAATCATTAACATGAACACCAGGAAAATCATCTATAAAATAAAATATTAGCAGAACCATCATTTTGTCTTTATACAATCATCTTCCAAAATGAAATTGGTTCTAAGTCTAATATGTATGGCTCTGATACCATTTGTTAAATAATTCTATAGGGTTTAAATTCCAAAACCCCAAACCAAAAATATGAAATAATCCATACAGAATTCTAGAACACAACTTCAAACATAAAATGGAAGATAAGGAACATACATTGAAAGAGATAAAACTTGATGAAGAAGGATAAAGAATACCAATTTCCTTAAGAGATAGAAACACTCTAAAGAAGAATCTTCTGCAACCTCTCGTGAATACCGATCAATTATCTTTCTTGGAGAAAATAATAAGATAATTCACGTAGCTGCAGGGACCCTCTTTTATATAATACATAAAGTATTGCCCCAGCCCTGACACACTTCCACAATGTCCAGGACTGGCCCACCTCAAACCAAACCAAGGTGACATGCCTAAACCGACCCATGTAGTCAAGACTCCCATCATTAAGTACTGGCCCAGTAATTAATGGGGCCCACTATCTTTGGAAATCTAACACCTTCAGCTTTGAGCTTCGAGCGAGAGAGATGATAGGATTTGGGGTTTTCTATTTGAAAAATATAAAACATACTGAAGTTACCTATTTACTTTTGATTTTGAGAAGTTTATCACACATGCTTATTTAAGGTAACGCAAAAATCAATATAAATAATTTTCTGCCACAGATCACAAATAGCTTGAGAGTGATTTGTCATTTGTGATTTATTCTAATTTATTACAAATAGAAATAAGTGCTATAAATTGTACCAAACAATTGTATAAATAGAAATAAGTCAAATAAATACAAATAGACATCAAACCAAAGAGAGCTTAAAGTATTAGATAAATCAATTTTAGTACTGTAGGATCACATACATTTTTGAAATATAGCTAAACTAAAACTCTGAAAACAAAAAAATTGGCACGCACTGCATCTCAGTTCAAGCCAAGAAGCATTCTCCAAAGAAATAGAAAGATATTCTATTCATCATACCAATTTTAGAACAAAAGCTTCCATTTAGATTATTGAATTGTATCTAAACTATGACTATGACAACAAAAATCTTGTCACAAACGTGATACCCATCCAGTAAGCACAATGCACACACTTAAATGATAACTCATGGAATGTGAAACAGTCAGTAGAAAATAAAACAAAATCAGAATGTAGAAACATAACCCTAAAACGATATAGAAAATAATGCAAAACAAGAACAAACAATGCACACAGATTTACGAGGTTTTGGCAAGATTGTCTAGGTCCCTGGTGAGATGAGATCCTGCTTCACTATCAAATAGGGTTACAATGCTCGTTCCTCACAACTCTCAGTATTGCTTGCATTACAGAGAAAAAAACCCTCGCTAGCCCCTCACACCTTTCATCGGGACCGCCGTCTTGCCTGTCAAGGTGCTACACCAGTACTTTCTGGATTAAACTGTGAGGGAATACAAGACATCGTACACCAACACAGAACATCCAACAACTAAGCACATCACAGCTCAAAATAAAATAATAATAATAATAATAATAATAATAATAATAATAAAATAATAAGAATAAGAATAAAATAAATAAATAAACAAACTAAGTACACCACGGTGAAGAGTATAGGAATAAAACAGAACAATCAACCTTGACTTCATAGGGGGCTCAAAACGAATCAGTTAGCAGACTATGGGAGTGGAGCTTCAAATCTCCAATGGCAGGTTATAATCCCAATATGTCTCACTGAAGCTCAACCTACATTGCATTTTAATAACCCATTACTAGAAGTACATTCCAAATTCAAATAATAACAAGGAAGTTAAGTAGATCAGTACTTAAGTTAAGCACAAAATATAAGCATGGAACCACTGAGTCCTAATTGTCCAACCCAGGTCATTTCCAACTGAAACTAAGCACCTAGTTATACTACAGAAAACAGCAGCATAGTTTACTTTTTTGCTAAGAATCAGCAAGTATATTTCATTATAAAGGAGGAAGAATGTATTTTACAAGGAAGTGCTCAACCATTGAACCTCCAAACCACCTTCGGCATTGCCATTAGTAGAAAGGAAGAACAATCATAAAGTAGAAAATTATCCTATTGAATCTGGATTAGAACTAAAATTCACCTTCAGCATGGCCATCAGCAAATAGAAGCTCCAAGCACAGAAACTAAGAAAAAAACCTTATGAGAACCTATATCTCGGTCTCATCTGAGCATCCCATGAAAGATCTTCCAATAAAATTTGGGGGAGCATCCAATGATTTTGAAACTTCGGCAGCGGCAATATGTTTAGCCAATCGATCTGCGACAGTGTTGACTTCCCTAAAGCAGTGAGATATTGTCCGTGTTGAGCTATCCAAGAAAGTCCTGTATGATCTCCATTGCTGTTGGAAATTCCATGGAATGATGTTTTTCTGAATACAAAACACAACCGCCTGAGAGTCACATTCAATCCACAGATTTTTCCAACTCTTGGCGCTTGCTTGACAGAGACCTATGAAGAACGCTTCAAATTCAGCAATGAAGTTTGTTGAGACTCCAAGTCCACATGAAAAGCTTAAGAGAGCAAGAAGAATAACCATAGAATTCTTAAGAGAGCAGAAGAATAGAGGGACATGATTCTATTCCACTCATTAAAACACCAACAACAAACCCCCTAAACGACTTAACACATTTAGGACTTGTGTCCTCTATTTCTGAGACGTCCATGGATCAAAGATGAATGTACGAGCTGAGAAGAGTGTTTTAAAATACTAGAATTCAATCAAGTCATTGTCTCACAAATCAAATTAAGGAAAAGAGAAAGGAGATGAGATACATGTGGGTGGGATGGCTATCTCAGCCTAACCCTTTCACCCACAGCTATCTTAGCTGTTGAGGAATCCTTTCACAGAATTAGGAGGAAGTTACTGCAAATATCATTCATTAATTGAGTTAACCTTAAATTTTTTATAATGATATTTTACTTTACATTACTGTTTAAAATCTAGTGATCAGTTTACCTCTTGGCATAGAAGGTACTCTTGTTGGGGAAATAAATCGGAGAATCGTCCTTTCACGGTGATTAACTTTATCTTGGGTAATTAATGGGACTCATCCATGACAAAACCATAAATGGGAGTGAAGCATACTTGTGATGGTATTACGCGGATCTCTCTCACAACTCTGTGAGCAAACTATGATCTCACGATGTATAATTGCAATGACCATAGAAACTACTTATAGTAGTCCACCCAGTCCTAACTACTCCCACAGTAGGTGGGCTAGGCATATCCATTTAAGTGGGCTGAACCACCATGGGCCTAATGGAACTTATAGTAGTTCACCCAGTCCTAACTACTTTCACAATAGGTGGGCTGAGTCTATCCCTTAAAATGGACTGAACCACCATGAGCCTAATGGATCACCCATATTAGTACATCTCAAAAACCCAACAACTTTTACTCAATTCAAAATCTGTATTGTCTGGTGCAGTAAAACCCTAATATAACAAGGAAAGAATGTAAGGGATGCCATGTACGTGCTATTGCTATCTCCACATTTGTTGTACCAACAAGCAAGGGGGAGGGCTTTCAATCCGAACTGTGGCACCAGGTTCGAGATGTACCCATTTTAATGAGCGATAGCTTCAGCATTGGCAAGTTCATCCTTTGGCATAATTGGTTATGTTATTTACTTTTATGATCAAAATCCAAAGAGACTTGGATTATTTATTTATCTAATGTGAAATTGCTTTTCAAATATATATATAATGGGCATTTTACATGGGTTGATCTAGACTTGTTTCTTATACTAGAAAACGCATGTACCCATTTAGAAATTAAAAAAAAAAAAAAAAATGGTGAAGATATTTTGCAAGGTTATTCCAAACAATTTGAATCTAAGCTGTAAAAATACCCAACCCAACCTATAGTTGAATCAGTGATAGTCTGAGCTGGGATCCAATTCGAATTGGCCAATACGCTAATATAATTATGATTCCTAAAAGAATGATGTCCAGAAATATAAAATAACTAGATGCATAGATTATATGAATGGTTTATTTAATTTGTATGGCCTTACTAAATTGCCGAGTCCACCGATTCCAAGGAAATTAAATAATCAACCTTAGACAGCCTTGATTCTCTCATAAGCTCCAATATGTATCATCAAAGATGTTACCATTCGGATGCAGACCCCAGGCAGGGAAGGGGTTTGGGTGGTGGTGTTTGAAAGAGGTGAGTGTGAGTATAGAAGAAGAATGGAAAGGAAAGGGAGTTGGGAGGTATAGCTTGGGTGGAGCCTGCTTTCTCGTTAAAGGTTAGGGAGAGAAGATGAAGTTGAATTGGAGAGGGACTAGGTCTTGGTAGAGCTATAATGTACAAGCGAGGGGTCTTTTATAGGAAAAAGGGAGAAGAGAGGGGTATTATGGGGATTGGGTTTATGATTAATGACTACTTACTTATAAGGATGTTAAACAGTTTGGATCAATTCGGTTTGTAAGCTTCTGTCAACGTCTTCACCAATGTCACTTGGTCCTTGGATCCTTTATTATTACTTCAATTACATGTAACATTCATTCATTTTCTGTTTCCTTCTTCACCTTTCCTACTTCTCGTCCTACTCTTTTTCTACGTGGGGATAGTATAGATGAACTTCTTAGAATTAATATGACAATCAATTTATTGAAGATTCTCTCTCTCTCTCTCTCTCTCTCTCTCTCATGTAAAGTCACGAGTGGTTGAATGTGTGGTCCTCTACTCTCTCTCTCGTATCAGAAAACCAGCGTTGGATTAAACTGTGTTTCAGTATTTGATTAATGAATACTGAAATGGTTGCATGATGGGTACTATGACCACTTTAGATGTAACTAGTGGGTGGGGCTATTGAATTATTTGGTTGGCTTTCTTCTTTCTTTTTTCGGTAACAGATTGAAATGGTTGCATGATGGGTACTATGACCACTTTAGATGTAACTAGTGGGTGGGGCTATTGAATTATTTGGTTGGCATTTTTTTTCTTCTTTTTTCGGTAACAGATTGATCGACAATTCATGCATACTTCATTTCTACTGTTTTTCCATTTTGATATAACAGATTGGATGGTATTCATGCATTCTTCTTTTTCTGCCACCTCCCATGGACCTCTTTAGCCATGAAATTTCCTCGTGGGTCCCATCAGTACTGCTACCATGTATTCTCTCTCTCTTTCTTGATGGACTAACTCACAAACCATCTTGCACCCTCTTACTCCCCTTCTGTGCTTTTGAGACTGCCACTTACAATTTGGTAATTATCTTTATTCAAATATTCCTCATATGATATGAGTTCCAATGTACAGATCAAGATGGATTCGGTTCCTCTCCTTAGTGTCTATCGTCTAGATCTTGCTCATAGTTATTTGGATGAGCGACATATGACAAAGCAATGATCCAATCATGATACATCATCAAATGAGTTGTAGAAACTGATTTGACCTGAAGGATGCATCACTAATCTTGTGTTGCTATAAAGGAATGGTTTATTATTTTTATTTATTCGTATGTAAAGAGGCATTTTACAGGGTTGATCTAAACTTGTTTGCATTGATCAATACAGATTACAATATGATATTAATAAATCTTTTAAGTACAAATCATAATGATATAGTCCTCATTGTGTACACAAACCATTGTTTTGCAAAGTTTTTCCAAACAATTTGGATCTAAGATGTTAAGAAATTACCCAACCCAAACTATAGTTGAATCAGTGATAATCGGAGTTCAGATCCAACTATGCAATTCAAATGAAATGGCCACCACAGCCATTAACCTAATTAGTAATATAAAAATAACTAGATGCATAAATTATAGGGTAATTTACAGCGCCACCCCTTGGATAATGCCACAATTATAAGACCACTCCATCTGTTTCACCAAATTAGACTCAGACCCCCTATCGTCAGTCACTGTTAAGGAATATTACCTTATATGCTGATATCAACAACTATATTTTATTTTAAATACCAAAATACCCTTATTAAATATAAAGTACCAAAAATACCCTTTAATAAGTTACCAATTCCCATTTCAAGACCTAATTTACTTTTGTCCCAAATGGATAGATCACCGGTGATCGTTCAGAGCAGTGGCATCGACGATGGACAGCGACAAGTAGTGACCAGGTGGAACCCCTCTGACCTTCGATTGTGTATTTCTTCTCTCTTTAGTTCATCAGATTCTAGCTCAACGTTGCTCTAGTGCCTAATAAGGATCGTAAGCAATTTTTTTGATTTCCCCTCGGAGATAGCTAGGAACGGAATTATTTCTCATTCCGGCTTGAATCCCATATTCTGCTTTCAGAAAGGAAGAACTAAAAAGCAGTTTTCAGCCAACTTATATGCGTTTATTCTCTACAGGCGGCAATCTGTTTTCAGCCAATCGTTGTAATCGCCTCTGTTTTGGGTGAAACATATCTGAGATCTTAGAGATTTGGAAGTATCGATTTAAGTTAGTAAATCTGATGAAGCCAGTAAATCTGATTTTTGTTTTGTCTTTAGAAAGAATGTATCAAAAAATTCACAACTCAACTGGACATCAAAGTTCAGAATTAACGGGCCATGGGAACATCTTCATTGCTTCCATAGTTTCCTGTCTAAGATGTGTTTCCTTTGTGGTCTACAGTTGTATGTTTTCTTTTTATCATAAAGAAAGTAGAGTCCAGTGATAGAAATCATCTTCTGAGTCCATCACTGTCTTAATTTTTTCCTTTTTTTTCATTTCTTCTCTCTCTCTCTCTCTCTCTCTCTCTCTCTCTCTCTCTCTCTCTCTCTCTCCGTGTTCTTTCTTCCTTACCTACTATTGGTCGATTATTGTTGGGTTCTCTGAAGTTCTACTGTTAATTCCTCTCCCTTGCCTCCCTCGCCTCCCTCCCCTAGCCTCCCTCCTCTTTTCCAGCCCTTACCATATTGTTGGGTGTCAAGAGAATGAAAGATAAATTCAATTATTTGCTATTCCATTGTCTCGACTCTGTTTACACCACTTGCTTAAGCCTGAGAGTGGATTTTGTACTAAGAAGTTGACCCTACCTGCCTCTGTATGGTTAAGAGTGTGATATTTCATAATTCCTATCATGAATGATTGCCCAATTTATGCTTCATAGATTTGGTGAGATCAATGGGACTTGGGAGAATATACACATTACTGCGTAGAAAGATTTTACAGGCAGATATCAGCCAATGGAGTTGGAACCATCAAGGGCTTGCTGATATAAGCCAATGAGATTCACCTAGTGATAGAGAAGAAAAAAAAAATTAAAACGAACCTTCTCGCCGGCAACCTAAGATGGCAGCGATAGGAGGCGCACTTCTCATCGTAGACGAAAGGAGAAGTATTTGTCAACGGCAGAACCAGTAGTACTTGGCTAGAACTCATCTGAAACCTTGGTCGTAGGTATGGAGAACAGGAGAGAAAGAGATAAAGGAGAATGAAATGGTAAAGTGGTAAAGAGGGGTATTTTTGGGATAAGGAAAATGGGTAACTTATCAGTGTTTTACTCATAAGGATAAAAGCGTCATTTCATAGCATTCCTTAATAGTGACTGACGGTAGGGGTTCTGAGTCTAATTTGATGAAACAGAGGGGGTGGTCTTATAATTGTGGCATTCTTCAGGGGGTGGCGCTGTAAATTACCCTAAATTATATCAATGGTATTTTCTGCCATGCTGCATACAGTCTGCACCATCTTACAAGAAGAAACCCCACCCCTATGGCCAATGCCCTGGCCCCTCAACTCCTCTTATTGGCTCCCACACTAGCGCAAGGCACGCACAATCAGACAAAAGTTTTGTTCCCAAAAATTGATTACCCAAAACCCTAACTCCTCTTATTGGCCCCCACACTAGTGCAAGGCACGCACAATTGGACAACAATCTTTTTCCCAAAAATTGATTACCCAAAACCCTTGTTTTTGGGGGGTTGGGGGATGGGTCAGTGAGAGGGGGAGGTGGAGGTGGAGGTGGGGGTGTGGGTGTGGGTGCATGGTTCTAAATATCGGTATCGGATCATTCATATCGGGCAATCGATACCAATTTTGCATGTTCTCGATCTTGATACCTGGTCGATACCATATTTGATGCAACAATATGGACCAGAAGTAAAAATGTCAAAAAAACCTTCTTTCTTGGTATATTAGGGGTATTTCTGTGTGATAGGGACGATCCTATACCAATCATTAATTTTTGGGATGGCTAATAATCGATTTCATACTGTGCACTAAACCACGTGTGGGTAGGGGAGGGTTCTCCCAGCAAGGAGCATTGGAGTATGACTATTAATATCGATCCCAGACAATTTACATGTAATTTATTTATTTATTTATTTTTATTATTATTATTATTATTATTATTATTATTATTATTATTATTATTTTTAACTATAACCAAAGGGAATTAGATGCAAATTAAAGTGAAATTTAATAACCGGACTTTCCTTCACTTCAATTCCATTGCAACCAAACAAAACCAAGACTAGCACTTTAAACATTTCCATCATGCTTAATGGTTGGATTATGTGAATCAGCACAAACTCCTAATTGAACATGGAAAGAGATTAGCTAGACAAGATGTATGCATGAATACCAACCAATCAAGTTAACCAAAAGAAAAACATACCAACAAAATGATTTAGGTTGAACATTAATGGCGTATTTGGAAGATAACTGGCAGAGCTTTCTATCTTTAGTTGGGCCACCTTGGAAAAAAAATGAAAAGTCTTAAGGAATTATTCAATATAAATGTACTTTCACAAATATAATTAGGTATCAATAATTTTTAACATAAATTGATAAACGGTTTCAATTTGGTTTTTACACCCTTATTTTTTTGTCTCCAGAGCATGGTTTTAGAGCACGGTATCAGAATGTGCATCGATCATCCCCAAACCATTATGGTATCAAAATGTATCGATATTGGATCACCTATATCGACCAAGTATCAGGATTAGACACTTGCCAAATTGCTATAGATCGTCCGATACGAATAACCTAGTACAGGTAATTTGACACCAATGCTTAGAACCATGCTCCAAAATAAAGGATAAATTTATCAAAATACCTTTATACTTTGTCGTCAAGCAAAGTAAAAAAAAAAAAAAAGACCAAATTAAGCCACCAATACTTGGTCCCGTAGCCAAGAAACTGAATTTTACCTAATTACCCTTCTTACTTTGTCCATGAGACTAGTATGTAATCATCAATTAGAGCTGTAAGCCAATCCCTATAATACCCCTCCCTTCTCCATTTATCCTATAAAAGAACCCTCCCTCCCCTACCGGTCTCTCTGACCTAATCCTCTGTCCTCTTCAACTCCAAATGGTAGAGTCTTGTTTGCTTTAACCATTGGATAGGGAGCATTTGGGTTTCTGTTTGACAATTTCTGCACAACCCGTGATATGACACCACCAACCAAAGAAGGAAGATTTAACCATATGTTTTCTCTCATTATCGCAGATGACATTAATGTGAGACTGTGAAAGCTTGACACAGAAAAAAAGAGACAGTGAGGCGGCCAAGAATATTACCCAAATTGGGTAAATGATAAGGGGAGCTAGCTGGCCAAAACCTTGTGAGTTTAGGAGAGAGCGGGTGAGTTTATTTTTTTCTCTTTTTTACTTTTTTTTTTAAATAAACCCATTTCACATTACACCTTCAATTCTTGGAACTTTAATTCTGGAATCTGGAGTTATGCTGTGGGGTTAGGGTTTGGACTTCATAGACCAGTACAGTCTCTCTCTCTCTCTCTCTCAAAGGAGGCACCCAGATCCTCTCTAGCATAGGATGGATGCTATGAGTATCCTATGGCTTGGTGCCCCTTGAAGTGCATGTTCGGATACTCCCAGCCATAGAATGTTCATTGCATCCCATCCTTTGTTAGGGAGGATCAGGATCAGGATCCATAAAGGAGTCTGAGAGAAAATCATTTTAAAGTATAAAATTTTATTATTGAATAATTATCCATGTAGTGATCGAATGGTATCTTTTCTGAAAATTAGAAAATAAATTCCAATTAATTACTTTCACAGTTGTATTGAAAAATATTTTACATAAATTATCATTTAAATGAAAATTTTAATAATAAATCAAATGGTAAACATCAGCATACTTTTATGAAGAAAAAAAAATACATAATTAATCTTCATACAAGCTTTTTTTTCTTTTTATTGAGTTAATCTTCGTACAAGCTGGTTAAAGAATTGTGGCCAGTCTGATTTTTGGGAACCTAAAACCAGACCAATGTTACCAAAAAGAATTCTATTCCCAATCTATTCCTGCAAAACATAAATCAAATCCCCATAATACGCCTCCCCCTCCTCCATTTCTTCCTATAAAGGACCCACCTCCCTCCCACCTCTTGTACAAGAGAACTGTCTCTCTTCTCTACCCTCCCCAAAGCCATAATAGCAGCTCTCTACGCTCCCCTGCTGCCCAAGATCTTCCCCACCCCCTTTGTGCACATCTTCACACCCTAATCATAACCAAGAACACACTCCACCCACTTTCTTCATACATCACTCACACACCCTCACAACGCGTGATCGTCTCTGGGGTCAGCATCCAACTGTCAACATCTTTGATGAGAAAAAAAAGAGTGGTCTCTCTATCTTTCTATGGTTTTTGTATGAAACTATGAAATGAGTGTTTATGATCAATAATGGTGCACAGGTAATCCCAAGGAACTTTGCCAGATCAAATGGTCTTATAGGAGAAAGCTTTGAAATGATCCTTAAAGATCAAGAAAGTGGTCGGTCTTGGCCTGTCCAATTAAGACATAAAAAGGATGGCCGGGTGTACTTCAAAGGTGGTTTGCGTGATTTTGCAGTTGCGAATCACCTGAAGAAAGACCAACTTTGCATTTCCAGGCTCATTTGCTCCGGCAACAAGTGAGTAATAAATCCTTAATTTTTTACTTGGATTTTCTTAGAAAGGGGTTTCCTTGGACTCATCTGGTTATTGATCAGCTTCTTTGTGATTCCAGAAATGATGGGAAAATGGTACTTCATGTCACAGTGGACGACAATGCTTATGGGGGAAAACCTTCCTTCATGACTTCCTTGGAATGGGTGGACTCGGCAATTCGGTGAGGCCATACAAATTATATGCATCTAGTTATTTTATATTTCTAGACATCACCGTTTTAAGAATGGCAATTAGGTGATTCTCCCTTGGAGAACGTTAGAGGAAGAGAAGAAGAAGAAGAAGTGCAGATCTGAGCAGATCCGAGCAGATCCGAGCAGGTCCGAGCAGGTCCGAGCAGATCCGAGCAGATCTGAAGTTCTCACGGCGTCCGAAGGGGAAACTGGATCTGTGAATCTCCTTCACTAGCCTGGGAACGAGCTGAAGAAGAAATGCGACCACCTCTTTAAGTATAAGCCACCACCGAAGTCAAGGCTTCTTCTGAAGTTTATGAGTTGTCATCGTCTGACGGAAAGATAGAGGGGATCTGAATTATCCACTGTTTTGGAGCAGCCATGATCGAAAATATATGAGAAGAAGAGATCGAGTAGTTCTTTCCGGGTGTGATCTACAACTGACTGAGATCTCGCTTTGCTTTGGAGCTTCTTCTGAGCTTCCGATCTACTGATAATGAACATCTAGATACAACATTCGATCTTCACTGCGGATTTGTCGGCGCCAAGGAAAGGAGAGAAAGGTAAGTTGCAGGTTCGGTTGTTCCAGCAGCAAGGAAAGAAGAAGAGAAGAAGAGAAGAAGAAGAAGAAGAAGAAGAAGTGCAGATCTGAGCAGATCCGAGCAGATCTGAAGTTCTCACGGCGTCTGAAGGGTGAGGGAGATTTCTCAGTTTCGTTTTGATTTCGAGAGGGGGAGATCTGTTGAATAACCAAGGAAGGGGACTGAAACAGAAATCTGGGGAGACGATGGCGTTTTTGAATGTGGTAGATGATGGTAGAGATATGGATCATGACCCAGGGGGAGGAAGACCGCCGGATAGGGGCAGGCAACTACGCCTTACTGATTTCTGGAAAATTAAATTAAAGGATGCATCAGAAGCGGTTAGAGAAGAATCTGAGTTTCAAGCCAAAGAAGATCTGAGTACTAAGGTGGATGACAGCAGAAATCAGAAAGATAGAGGGGATGGTGCGAAGAAAACTTTTTCTACTGTTGTGGGTAAGGCTTTACCGGACGTGGAGCAGTTGCCGGATCCAATACATGCTGGGGCGCACACTAAGATTATCATCCCGCAGGAGGCATATGAGGAGAGGCTGGAAAAATTCAAGTTTGCTTTGATAGGTCGGGCAAACTTCAAATTTATGTCACTGAATGATATTCGTAAAGCTGCAGGAGAGGGGTGGAATTTGAAGGGGAGAATTTCTTTGTCTCCTATGGGGAAAGGATTCATTTTATTTCAGTTTGAGTTGGAAGGAGATATGTCTGCCATTTGGAGAAGGAACCTAATCAAGGTTAGAGGACAATTTATTCGATTCCAACATTGGAAACCAGATTTTGATGTGCATGCGGTGAACAACCCAACCAAACTGGTGTGGATCAGATTTCCAGGCCTTCCCCTGGAATACTGGCATGAGAAGATCTTGTTGACAATGGCTAAAGTGGCAGGTAGACCTGTGGCCCTGGACAGACGCACCAGATCGGCGGCAATGGGGAATTTCGCGCGCGTTCAGGTAGAAGTGATAATTGGGGAGAAAAGGGTGGAAGAGATTCAGGTGGAAAGAAAGCAACCAAGAACGGGGGAGATTTTTTGGTTTAAACAGTTAATCGTATATGAAGATGGGTTAGCTAAATGTGGTTTTTGCAAAAAAATTGGGCATACTTTGTTCCAATGCAAAGAGAAGAAGGAGGTGGATGCTCGAGACACTGGGGCGGCAGCCATGGTGAATGAAGGTGGTGCAGGGCGGAGATCCAGCTCAGAGGGCGATGGTTTGGGTGAAGGATTTGTTTCCAATTTGGGTAGAAATCTTACCCATATGAGGCAGCCTCCTACCATATTAAGAACTCAGATTAGGGACAATAGTCCAACGTCTAAGGAAGGTGTGCAGGGGCAGGGAGATATTGAGATAATTATTCCCTTAGAGAAGTCTACCAATATGGGAACAAATCACAATCGTATGGGTGCAGTTAACAGTATGGAGGGTAATGGCAGTGGCAGATTTCTTGGCAAGAGATGCGGCTAAGAGTGGTATTTCAGGAGTTGATGTGATATTGCCTCCTCACATAGGGGATTTTCTTTCTAGAGATGCCGAGGGAAGACCAAATTATAGATTCCCTTAGAGTTTTTCCTTTTCTCCTGCTGATGGCAATGCCGAAGGTGGGAGGATGGGGAGGCTAGTGGTTCTTTTTATTGTTGGATTGGTTGTTGGGTTGTAATTGTTTTCTTCTTTTTTTTTTTTTTTTTTTTTTCTTCTTATGAAATAAAATTTTAGCGAAAAAAAAAAAATGGCAATTAGGTTGGATATTTGGATCTCAATTCCGATTATCACCTATTCAACTATGGACAAATGTCCACCACAGGAAGGTAAATTGATCATTGTATATGTTTGTTTTACTGGAGATTCCAAGCAATTGAGTAATATTTTGTTCTTCTTACCAACTTGCTCAAGAGTTTATGTATTAGCAAATGCCATGGGTCTAATATCTTCAATGCTTGTCCTCTATTTTCACTTATTTGAGTAGGCTCATAATAGGGAATACCCTAACCCTGGGAACCGGGGCCTAGCCATCCTTCGTTTGCGGTCGACGTTCCGGCAAAGTTTGTCCGTCGACAGCTGAATGTTTCTATCTGGTTCGATTCATGGTCGCATCTGCAAACGTTTTTGTTAGATCAAACACCAAGAAACACGAAAATAAAGAGACAATAGATCCGTACGACACAGAGATTTAACGAGGTTCACACACCAGGGTGGTGTGCTACGTCCTCGGGCGAAGAAGAAGATGAATCACTATGCAGAAGAGAGATTACACCCTACCAGCGGCGAGGAAAAACTCGCCCTGAAACCCTAGCTGCCTGAAAACCCTAGAATACAATGACTTTCTCAACAAGCAACAGTACATTACATATACTCCAAAATCGTGGATCGACCCATCGGGTCGCGGTTGATCCGGTCAAACCATACCACACCCCCGCACCCCCATACGAGATCAGTGATGGGCTCCGGGCTTGGGCCGATACTGCTTCCATCACAGATCTCAGAAAATTTTCCATTCGGGTCGCCACCAAAATATGTCAGATCGGGTCAATTTTCAAAACGGGTCAAAAATTCGAGACAAACTTAACAGTTTTCCGTGGGCCGACGCCCTCCAGTCCAGGCATTGATCTATATCACTTCAGAAGAAACAATGTAACAGTACTTACCTTCTCCTTGGTGAGTCGAAGTGGGTTCCGTCCTCCCTTCCCTTATCAAAAAAGTCAGGCTTTCATCACAGAGTCGTAAGACAAGCCGTACTGCTGCCCTACTCCCGCCCTACTCCCGCCCTACAGATGCATCCAGGCAAAGGATACAGTTTCAACGTTGCAAATCGCAAAGCCCAATTGCTCTGATAGATGTGGTGATGTCCGTGTTTCCTACCCCTTTGGCTTTGGATCTGAAGAGTGTTACGGAAGTTCTGAGTTTGATTCTTTTGAGCTAATCTGCAATAACAACTACAACCCTCCAAGATTATTCAGTGGGAAGCGTGAAAATTCTAAATATTTCATATCATCGACAATTAAGTTTACTTTAGCCTATAAATAACGATTGCTATAACAGGTTGGTCAACGAATTCAATGGCAGAGACTTTATACGCTAGACAACAGCATCGTGAATCTCTTCAACATGTCTGATACAGAGAACAAATTTACAACCCTGGATTGCGACACCGTGTCTAACATCACGGGTTTTAATGGCCAGGTCTTCCAGAGTGGGTGTGGCATGATTTGCAGGGACGTATCTTATATAGTCAATGGTTCCTGCACGGGCTTAGGATGTTGTCAGACCTCAATTCCAAAGGGCATCAATATATATCTATTGCGAGCTATGAAAATCATACCCACGTATTTGATTTCAATCCCCGTAGCTACACTGTCATCGTTCAAAGTAGCTGGTTCAACTTCTCACTCTCGGATCTCCTCAATTTCACAAGTATTAAGGGATCTGTCCCTGTCGTGTTCGACTGGGCAATAGATCTAAAGTTTCATAAAGAAGTTGTGAAAAACCAGACTACTTACGCATGCAAAAATAGTGTATGTGTCACTCCATGAAAACCTTCCCTAATTGGGCTCGATGGACTATAAATGGAAACCTACCCTGATTGAAGACTTTCCATCTAAAGAATGATTGTAATTCATACTCTCTTCTTTCCAGTTAGAGATTGTAATTGATTGTAATTGAGGACTATCCTTGTATAGCATTTGAGATTAGGGTTACCCTTTGATAATATTATTGTTTAATTTGTTCTTGTGGATGTGTGTTGGGGGCTGGATTTGATGAAGTGGTGGATGAATGTAAACTCGGTAATAATAACTGCTCTAAGAATGTGAAATGCAAAAACACTCTTACGAGTTATATGGCGACGGTTTTGAAAATGGGACTCGTTGTGTTTCTTATTGCAGGTAATTTTGTCTTTTTTATAATAATATAATAAATTTATTTATTTATTTATTTAGTTTTGGTAAGAATAACATAATAAATTTGTTTATTTAGTTTTGGTAAGAATTAATAGAATAATTTTCTTTACCTCGAAGGTCTTCTCGTTCCATCATCTGGATTATTTTCTTTATTTAGCATTCAGACCGAATGACTCTATCGATACTTCCATATATTATGGAAAATGTAGGAGACATCTCTATTTTTTTCCCTAGGTGATCTTTAGAATTGCCATTGCTTAGTTTTCAATTCGTCTCTGACCCTTAGTTTTCAATTCGCCTCTAACCATCAAATGAAATGTGAAATATACATATTAAAGAATGGATCAAACATATTTTGGAGAAGTCGATCCATCACTGATTTTGCCAATGCTAATGAGATCCCACCAAATATGGATGCATTATTATCAAATTCGACAAATTTCCATAACAGGACCATGAGATTAGGGATGCATCCATGAATTTTCTGAAGGGTGCATCAATATTAATAAGTTGTCACTACTGGGTTCACTATGAAATGTTGAAATTTACATTTTCAATTTTGAAACAAATGGATATAGAAACAAGAATGCGCTTGACTGGTCATTATTTTTAATATATGGGATTTTGTTATCCACACCTTCAGAGGTATCGATAACCTTGTAACCTCTTTTTTATATCCCTAAGCTATGGTCTCATTGTTTAAAGAATAGAATCTTATGAAGGATAAAATAATAATTTCACATAAATACTGAAAAATGTATTCATATGAAAACAAAAACTTAATCACAAGTAAATCCAGTGCCTAGCACAGCTTCTGTTTGAAAAGTAGCGCGTTACGAGTTTAGACGATCAACTCGTGTCACATGGGTATGTAAATTTGTATTTAGTGTATTCCTCTGTCCCACCCCTCTAACCTTCTAATGTGCATGAATAGTTCCATTTCAGTAGGAAATAACGATCATGGCAGTGGGTTGCTATGTTAGTCTCCCGGAGGATTAGTTGAGGTGTGTGTAAGTTGGCCCGGACACCTTGGTTAAAAAAAAAAAAAAACTCAATCTCAAGCAAATAGGCAGAACTGTAAAATCCATACTGCCTCTAATCAGTAGCCAAATAGGCTTCCATTAACCCCAACAAGGAAGGGCTTGGTGACGTGGGGTTTGTTCCTCTGCCTGAGACCCTATCTTCGTTTCAAAGGCATCTGTGTTGTGCCAGTGTGTTCCAAGCAAGGCTTTAAAACGAAACGGTCATGGGAATGGTCAAGACCGATATCATTTGGATAAGGATCAGATCATATCAACCAGATCTACTTCTGTTTTCTAAAAAAAATTAATTGTTATTATGATTTTACCTTGAATAATCTATGTAAAATGGGATCAAAAAAGGTCAGATCAAGGATCGATTAATTCCAAACTTTCCATCCAGCCAATATTGACCGTTCATTCCTGTGGGATTCACCAACTCCAATGATAATAGGCCTGCATATTCAAGCAGAAGAGTCTTAACATATCTATCATTTGACGACTAAATTAATGATGATATTTGAACATCAAATCCCATTTATAATATGGGAGAGAGAACACTACCTGATCATGTAGACCTTATGCTAATATGGAGGCCAATGGGAGTGTACATCTAGGCATCCAACAGGGAGCAGGGTGGTAATTTCGTCACCCCCTATGTGTCTGCATAGGAACGAATAATTGAGTAATATTCTGTTCTAAAAAATTGATAAAAATAAATAGAACCTATAATTATGATATGAGATAAAAAAAAAAATCATAAATGAGTCTTAAGGAAGCACAAATAGAAATAAGTACATTTTGAAAATAATGTCCTTTCGTTACATAATAAAATGGACCGCTGAGACCATGTTGAACTGGCATAATTTCATCATGACCTATTGAAAGTGTACAATAAAGGGGTGGAGATAATATGAGGAGAGGGGAGTCACATCTTGACCCTTTTATATATATATATATATAGAGAGAGAGAGAGAGAGAGAGAGAGAGAGAGAGAGAGAGAGAGAGAATGAATGGTACGTGTAATTGAAGCAATTACCAAGTGAAGTGTGAGAAAATTGATAATAGAAGGTCACAATCAAATTCTGCATTCCTAACCACAAGATGGTCTCAACTGTGACTGAAGAAACTCGATTAATACAGCACTTATATATATGGAGATGTTTACATCCCAATTACCACATATGAGAGCATTATTGAGATGCGAAAGCAACCGAAATATTAACAAAAACAGTAGAACACTATAAACACACCTCACCTAACATCTTTTGACATTTGACATCAGCAAAAGAGAGAGAGAGAGAGCGGGGGTGGTACTGGCATCTTCACATGCGATGTTGGTCCTCTATTGTGCTCATCTGAAAGGTGAAAAGGATGGTACCTGGAGACCTGTAACCCGTTCTTGTGCAATTCATACTTATGTTGAGGGTGGATAGCAAAGTTTTAACTCTTGGGACCGATATTGGGATTGGTCAAGGCAGATATTGATTTAATACTCATTTGGGTCAGCTTGAATCGGATTGTATCACACATTTTTATTGATCTAATACCCTTCTGCCTCTGAAAACAATAAAGACTAAAGAGCACTAAATACCCCGTGTGAGTGGCCTCAGGAAAGTAAAAGGAGTCAAAGTTAAAACCACATACATGCTTTTTGAGGTGAAGATCCCTTACCAACTTGACTATCCTTTGCAATTGGATCGAATCAGACATATTTACTGCGTGCTTTTTAATAAAATTCAGTTTTTATTATGTTTTTACCTTCGAATCTTACCCTTGTATTGGGATTGGATCAGTCGGGACTGCCCAAGTTTTAGAACCATGTGGATAGTCCATTAAATAAATACCAATTTGAGTTCCTTTTCATTCACCGGGTGGAGGAGCATCTATTTCTCTTGATGTAAACAAAATCCGAGACCGATCGTCAGAGAAATATAGATAATGAAATCAATTCAATTGGCTTAAATTAAAAGCTTTTTTTTTTTTTTTTTTTTTTTTTTGGATAGTCTTAAACCAAAATATTAATCACAATCAGGTGGACCCTCTCATACACTCATACCATAATCACACACTCACACTATTCTAATCCAAATACAAATTAAACTTTGGGAAATAACAATCCATATTTCGAACTTAATTTTTACTCAGACACAATTCTTATTCACCTTAGTGAGTGAAAATTGTTAAAATGGATAGTCACTGGTCTATGCTTCTTTACTGCATCTCAAATTTGAGGGTTACTTTAACCAACAAAAAACTTGAGGTTTGCCTGAAAGAAAATAAATACTGAACGATTCATGAAGATTGATAAACATGCACAACAAATACTACAAAAACAAGTTTTAGGCATACCTGAATCCATGGCTGAAGAATAAGAACTCCTCAATGTCTTCTTGTATGCTCCTCGTACAACACGATTAATGTTGGTCTGGTCTACCCTCTTTCCCTTTTGCTTTTGGTCGTTAGCCTCACTTAATGGGTCAGTGATAACTATATATAGGGATGAGAGTAGGGACCAACCCTGCAATAAAATTAGGGTTTCCTCCCCATTAAGGAAATAATACATTAGGTCCACACATAGTAATAAATATTTCATACCATTAAGGTGTGCTAATAGAATCCAATATCTCTATAGAGATCACTTACCAATAATGTTGGATTCTTTCTGCTTACTCCATCTTTAGTCAACACCACTAAATCGGTTTTGGAAATAAATCTTTGACTATGCTAGCCCACCTAATAAGAAATCTTACAATCTCCCACTTGGGCAGCATATGTCACAAGTTTTAGATTTTTAAAATTTATTTAAAACGACTCTCCGATTTAGATAAACTGAATGTGGCCACAAACAAAACAGTGTCGAATGGAGTGCACCTTAAACCAAATGCCTTGGTCCGAATGAGAATTACAAACACCCAACCATATTGATCATCACATCTAAAGCAATATGAGACCACACACGTCAAAGTGCTCATAACATCACCGACTTGGGCTGAACAGTATGAAAGTGTGGTATGGAAATAACATGCAATAATGATCATCATGTTTATTTCCAAATTGGTCCTGGCTCGAAAACCAAATGAGCCCTATGAGACAGATACCGAAGGTCTCATTAACTATAAGCTTCTCCCAAATGCTCAAGCTTCAATCAAAGAAGCTCATTGGGACTGGGTCCGGATGTCCCACAATACTAGCACTAGACCTCAATCAAATGAGGCTTTGCTAGCGACTGGATGTGTGTGTATTGACTGGAACCTCAGATACCGAATGAGGTAAATACACCACATATAGCCTCAAATTTCTGTAGGAGGCAAATAAATAAGTGTATACACATAAACAAATGCCCATAATAAATACATGTATATTCTCGAGAACAATAATGATGTTTCATAAATATAATAATGCTGAACTCAAATGCAACTGGATATATGAGCAAAACTCCCACTAATAAAATACATCAAAAGAACTAACAAGTCCCATATTAGTGATATGCTCTTGAAAGACTTTTGGAGTCAAGCCCTTAGTAAGAGGATCTGTAATTATGTTTTTTATAACAATCTATTCCATTGTAATCTATGACTCTTGAACTTTCTCTCTGACAAAAAATTACTTAATGTCAATTTATTTAGAGTCTGAAGTACCTTTACGGTTATGAGAGAAACAAACCGCAGTGGAGTTGTCACAGAACATCCTCAATGGTTTAGATATAGAGTCAACAATCTGTAGTAATGTAGTTCTACAGAAATTTATGATTCATGAGCTTACTCCCACTGATCTTTAGATAGACCTATTCGATTCCTCCCATTTTTTATAAAGAACTTTAGCTTGAACATAATTAACAACCACTGGCTTAGGAGGCTCATCAATTCAAGATTAAAATCTATTATCATAATAGCCAGAGAAATATTAAATGATTAGTTCCATTCTTTAAAATTGAA
>NW_024869127.1:0-28235 GCF_013358625.1 Macadamia integrifolia
AAACGGAGCCTAAGTTCATGTTGTTCATATTCTCTGATATATATATATATATATATTTAATTTTGATTTTTAAAATTTTGTTACAAAATATATACGTACATAGCCGATTAATGTTTATTACAAAGATTTTTTTTTTTCCGTTAGCGTTTATTACAAAGAGTTCAATTGTTCTTTCTAATAGTATGCTTCAAGTCAACATTTTCAATACTAAAGAAAAAATATACATATATTGTATATGTAAAATATATGACATTAAGATTAAAAGAAAATCAACGGTAAAATGGATTATGAAAGATAACTCATATCTAACACAGTAATTGGGGAGAAATCTTCGTGACATTAGTTTAATTTAATAAGGCAAAAGTTTTCTTTCACCCTTGTAGAGAAGGAAGATTTCTTCCTCCATAGGTGAAGTAACCTCATGATTGGACTATTTGTCATCATTGTTGTTAGTAAAACCCAAGAGGGAGTGAATTGGGCTTCTTTAGTGTGATTTTTTTCTTCATTGAGACAAGCTCACAACTTTGAGTGATCGACACTTTAATGATCAACCTCAAATCCCATGAATAGTACATTGAGTGATCAAACTCCTTTTGGATCAGTCTCATGTACCAAAGAAGATCAATAGATATGCACCTCTCCTAGATGGATGTTTAGGATTGAATGTCTTTTAAACAATCTTTTATAGTTCCTTATAGTAGCCATTTGCAATCAAATGTTAACATTTAAATGCATAAGTAGAATTTACAATGGATTAATTGCAATTTAAGGTAAACGTTTCAAAATGTAAGTTAGTAATGCAAGTAGATGGACTGAAAAAATGTAAAGAAATTTACACAAGAAGGGAGATGACAGTCATTGAAAGACAATTGATTTTATAATGGTTCAGATCTCCATCCTACATCTACTACTTAGGCCCCATATATTGAGGATTTCATTTTCACTATAGGAAAATACATCATAATGACAGGTATTAAGCCTTATAACCAATCATAGCCCTTCAGATTGACATCCAAACTATATTTGGTCAAAGATTTCTCACACAACCACGGTCCATCGAATTGTGTACCCAGGCCAGCAACCAAGGATGTCTTTCATATGCGACTATAGTATTTTGAGTTATATACCCAGGCTAGTAGCCAAGGATTTCCTCATGTACTCTACATATATTTATAAGCTTGCTCTAAGCCTACCACCTTTTGTAGCAAATGGCTTCTTTTTTAAAGTATGAAATCGCATCCTTTAAGCTCAATTGCATCTTCACAAGATCATCTTTATCCTTTTTTAAAACTGATTTATCATGAAGTTTTTTATCATCAATCAAAGGCTTTTTAAGTTTTAAGAAAAACTAACCATTAAGCTCTCTTAAATACCACTTAAGATGTCTAGAGAACTCCAAACTTGATTATCCACTAAGGCACTCATTCAATTATTCAAACTGTCAAGTTTAGATCACTAAATGTTTGTTCACGGTCGACCATATGCCACCATGGATGACCATAAATACAACAAATAACTTAAAAATCGATCAACTATTTGGACAAATGGTCACACGAATGACCATCATTATTGTCTACCATGTTTTACTTAAAGTATTCTTTAAAGCTCAATCGACCATAGCCTTCCACGAATGACCGTGGACAGTAAGGTCTGCATATTCTTTAAATCAAACTATCTAATTTTATGGTTTTCCTTTAGGTTTCACTACTTTGTGGGTTTATCTGATCTTGTAGAGTTTTTTTTATATTGAGATTATAAATAATATTATAATTAAGCTCAACTAATCTTATTCTTTACGAAATACTCTATCTTAATATATTGATATGTCTTAGAAGCTCTTCATTGTTTTCATGGAAGCAAACGACTGCAGTTCTTCATGGTTGACAGTCTGTAGCAATTCTTCATAATCTTTAACATACTTTTTTTGGCTCCAAATATTATTTTGACTAGATTGGGTTTCACTGCTATTACGTTTCTCACAAACATGTTAGAACACCGAGACACACATTAACGGTTTTTATATCCAAAATATATCTATCAAAATAATAGAATCTTTCAGATTCAACAATTACTCTCTTAGCCCATTGACAAAGTTGACGTTATAGTCTTTAATGGTACCACCAAAGATGGAGAAATTCTTCTTTCACCATAGGTAAGGGAAATTCGATCGTAGTAATTATAATGATCTAAATTTATGTTATTCCTCCAAAACACTGGGGTTGGTGACATAAGTGTTATATGTGATTTAAACTAATCAACTTGTCTTATTAAGCCTTATTACTAGAAGATTGTATAATAAACTTTATATTAT
Organism: Macadamia integrifolia; assembly: GCF_013358625.1. Taxonomy (NCBI): domain Eukaryota; kingdom Viridiplantae; phylum Streptophyta; class Magnoliopsida; order Proteales; family Proteaceae; genus Macadamia; species Macadamia integrifolia. Next base: position 2,312 of record NW_024869127.1, read on the forward strand.
TAACCAATCAAGACTGTTGTAAAGACAATACAACATTTCAAGGCATTTTATGTAGATGAAATACCTTGAGAATGACTGTGTATTAAATTTAGGCTCCACGTCAACTATATGATTGCCACCTTAAAGAAAATATTATTATCACAAATGCAATATTTTTTTCAAATGTCATAAATTATTTATTCTACTACGTGAACAAATGATATGTCTATGTAGACCATTGAATACAAATGATATGGTTCAAAGTAGTCACATGTTAATTTTCAAAGTCTAGTTTAATCAAATTTCCTGTTTATATTGGCACATATTTTATGTATGTCAATGCCTGTGCCTCGGTACTCTAGACATTATTTTGTATTCTCCCAACTCTAGGTGGGAACAAACGGTTTTGATTTAAAAAGACATAAAAAAAATTAATGGCTTGATGTGTCTTATGATTTTTAGAAATATCACATTCCATTGTCATATGGTAGTTGAATTTATAACTACCTTCCCTTAAAATCCAAAAGTCTGAATATTAAACTTTTAAAGTCAAAATTCACTAATAGAATTTCTTAGTTCAGGCCCTTAAAGAAAAATCCTCTCAGTCAAAATTAGGTTGGGCTAGGTTTTGAAAACCTAGGCCTAACCCAAGCTCCTAGGTAGTTTAGATTTGACCTGGTGACCTAGTTTTTGTTATTTTAATGTCATGGTTGACTCAAAACATATTAAAATTAAGTTTTACCTAAATATTCATATGTTTGATAAACTAAATTAGGGAAAAAAGAATACTATCCATTTAGTGTTCCCATACTACCAAATTGATTAAAAAAAAATGTCCCAACCCCTCTCACAAAATAAAATTGTAAAAAGGGATAAATAGGAATGTGGGACCCACCCACTCTTTCTGTCACATGCGAATAAGATAGATAAAATAATAATAATAATAATAATAATAATAATAATAATAATAATAATAATAATAATAATAATAATAATAATAATAATAAAAAAAAAACCAAAAGAGGGGATTCTTTTACATTTTAAGGAGGAAGGAACAAAAAAGGTAAAACAGAAAAGGAAGGGAGAAGAAAAGGAAAGAACAAGGAAAGGGAAAGAACGAAGAAATGAAGGACAAAAAAGGAAGGAAGAAGAAAAGGGGGGAAGGAGATTAACATGGAGAAGGAATGGAGGGGAGCCCATGAGTCACACCCCTCTTTTAGTAAACCCAACTTACCGTGTAGGAATACCAAAGTTGTAACTAAGACGCTTACCCGTCTTACGAACCTACCAAGATCTCTAATCGCAGTACCTTAACGATTCACAATCTCACAACACAAACCAACTAAAAGTAGCAGAATCAGAGTATAATAGCGGAATCATAAATAAAGTGGGGAATATCTAGTGATAACATAATATCCATAACTAAATTTATCCGTTACAAATATCCAAGACTTCTACATATCAAGTTAAAAAGTATACCATCCACAAATAACAAAAATACGCCCAACACCTCATGGTGCCATGTATGCACAAACATCACAGGCACAATCCTGGTCATGCTTCCCAGCTTCCAACATCCACCAGTCACTCACTCCACACTCAGGCCGGAAGGAAAGAGAGTCACAAACCATCAGCACAACTGTACCTGCATCATCATCTAAAAGGGGGCATATACATGGGGTGAGCTTTTTAACTCGCTCAGTGAGGGGTGGGGTTCATGCACAACCAAGCAAAGGTAATCACATATATAATTCATGATGCATGAGTACAGAAATTAAAAGCATAGTCCATGATGCTTGTGATGCATTTCATTTATTTTTTTATCTACCTAACAATACAACTAAGTATGGTAAATGCTACGGCACATTAGGTTGTATCCCTGGTCCCGGAACCGCCATCGACTACGCAGTGATACAAACCCTAGTCGTGATTAGAAGCCTACTGATCCCTATATATGACCATGGGTCACCCAGTAAACCCCTGATAACCCCCTCCTGGCAGTCACAACACAGGTAACACATCGGCCACGCCGGATAAGTTCTCGTCTCCAGCAACAATCACATCGTACCACGGGTGTGGCATTCCGGAAAGGCACATCGAACATACCATAAATGGGTTATCCAACACTTTACCCCTATTGGTAAGGGTTCGTAACGTAGGGAGTGATACCTAACCACAATATTCTATATGCCTTCATAGTGATACAGTTAGTATGAATTACACTATACCGGGAACACATCAATCACAAAGTGTAATCCATCTCCAAGTACAACCCGATAGTATACGATACTGGTAACACCTCAGCCACAAAGTATAACCCGTGACCATTTACCTAATCTAGCATGCATAATAACAGTTGAGTATGGACTACGCAACACCGTTATCCTCATTGGCCACGAAGTATATCCATTTTCAAATGCAGTCCCGGAGTACACAATACCGTTAACACATCGGCTACAAAGTGTAATCCACGACTACAACTAACTCTAATGCACATAATCAATGCATGAATGCAACAAACATACGGCAATCACGGTACTGATACCACCTCAGCCACACCAGATTTTGTCTTATACATACAACAAACACACGACGATCAAGTTATCGGTACCACCTCGGCCACACCGGATCCTGCCATACATATCCATAAATATTTTATATCATATTCATAAAATGTAACATATGATAGAACATCGTCATGTGAACAATATAATTAAACATGTAATAATCTACATATATGAGAAATTCTAAAAATAATAAATATTCCCAAAATAAAGCAACCATCCCTCACCTTAATTAGGCTTGTGCGTATTAGGGTTCAAGTATGGCCACCGGTCGTTCAATTCAATTTCGGCCTCTGGGTGCATGTGCATCAATGTCCTAGACACAAGGGTAACCAAACGTCAATACATGTTAGGAACATCGGGAGGGGCCCACATGGGTCACCCCTAAAGGGTATAGAAAAGGTTTTATAGTGACAGTACTATCAAACACCCACCGAAAACAGGGATTGTCCATCTGAAATATCAGTCATATTTTCGGTGGACCTAACAGAGAGCACCTAAGGCTTAGGTGGTCACCGGAAACACCCATCGGAAATAGCCCCAGTGCTTCCGGTGGCTTATTTTCTGTGGTAGTGCAACAACTGCCCATATGATTTGGGGCTTTTCTACTCAGGCCCGATCAATGGGATTTTTCTGTGGAGTTTGTGTGGGATGCTCCTAGCATCATTATAAGCTAATAAAATCCCGATTCCACCTAACCGTTTGGGAGATACGTTGATCGAATGATCAAAACCCTAGGTGGTCATTTGGTCAATCTTATTACCGGAGCTCACCGGACTCGATTTGAGCTCGGCAATGGCAATGGCACTGGGGAGGTGTAAACATGCAATGTCTGAGCTCAACATGGTTTGTGGCCCAAGATTACTCCTATACCTAGCTTGCCCTAGGTCAAAATGAAGAGAGAGAGAGTAGCAAAAGAGGTTGCACTCACCTCCGGCAGGGATTCCGATAACTTGGCGGGCAGTTGGCACCAAGGTAAGCTTCCTTCCTTCTTCTTCCTCTTCTTCCTCTTCTTCCTCTTCTTCTTCTTCTTCTTTTTATTCTTCTCCTTTCCTCTCCCACTATATGTATAAGTGGAAAATGATGAAATGAACCCTCATTTCCACTTATATGGTAAAACATGCCTTAGGGTCTGTTTGGTTTGGCACTAGTTAGGTCTGAATGGGTTAATCTAACTTTCGGGGAACATGGACCGGGCAACTTTGGCACATAAAGTGTTCATGTCAAGAGAAAGGTGTGGGGGAGAATCTAGGATCATTCGGAGATGTCCATGATGCGAACGATGAAACCCACAGGCATCGGAACCCAACCAACAACCTAATTGGTCACTAAAAACAGTCACCAGATTCAGGCCCAGGTTGTTTCCAGTGTCATATTTCCAATGGTTAAGACAGTGATAGTCTACTGTCTTGACTGTTTGCTACCCACCAGCTGGTCTCGCACTGGTAGTTGCCCTCGATCGTGCTCATAGTCTTTCGATAATTTTGGTGCGTGTCGAGATTCAAGTGTGGGGTGTTAAGTCACTTACCATATGAAATCAGAAGGCACGAATCCCCTCCAATTAGATTGGCAAGCAATGCAAGAACATGTGGGGTCATCCCTTTCTTTTCGGTAATGGGCAATAACCGGTTGTACTTCCCACTTTCAGTCTGAGACCTATCACAACAGTTCAAATTAAACCGGGTCAGAGTATGGGTGTAACATTCCCCCCACCTTACAAGAATTTCGTCCTCAAAATTGAACATACCTGGTAAATCAAACAATCCAGGATACTGCTTCATCATCTCATTTTTCTACTCCCAGGATGCTTTATATTCAGGGTGATTCATCCATTTCACTTTGACGAAGGAAACGGTGCGGTTGTGGAGAATATGGTCTTTCCGTTCAACAATCTTCTCCGGATGTTCCATATAGGCAAGGTTCTCGTCCAACTCACGGGGTATGTAAGTCAGGATGTGAGTGGGGTCAGGATTGTACTTCCTCAGCATGGATACAAGGAAGACGTCGTGTGTGCCCTCCAGCTCTAGTGGTAAAGCTATCATGTAAGCCACCAGTCCGATCCTTTCTAGCACATTGTACGGTCCCATAAATCTTGGATTCAACTTTCCCTTTTTATCGAATTGCATTACCCCTTTACTGGGGAGATCCATAAGAACACCTTGTCTCCAACCCCAACTTCTAGATGCTTGCTCCTGACATCATCATAGCTCTTTTCCTTGGACTGAGCTGCTCTAATTCTCTCTCTGATCAAATTCACCTTTTCACTGATAGCTTGTATCAAGTTTGGACCCAGAATATGCCGCTCACCAACCTCGTCCCAGTAGAGTGGAGTCCGGCACTTCTTGCCATACTGTGCTTCAAATGGGGACATTCGATGGTGGCTTGGTAGCTGTTGTTGCAGGAGAACTCAATAATTGAAATGTGCTCATCCCAATTGTAACTCATATCCAAGGCACACGCTCGAAGTAGGTCCTCCAATGTTTGGATAGTCCTCTTCGACTGACCATCCGTCTGTGGGTGAAATACTGTGATGAAATTCAACTTTGTGCCCATAGCCTTCTGCACACATGTCCAAAACTTGGAAGTGAACCTGGGATCTCGATAAGAGATAATGCTAATTGGTACACCATGCAACCGGATGATATTGTCAATATGTAACTTGGCTAATTTATCCATAGAAAATGTGATTTTGATTGGGATGAAGTGAGCTGCCTTGGTCAAGCGATCCACAACTACCCAAATGGCATCCATACCCTTTTGAGTGTGGGGTAGGCTTGTGACAAAATCCGTGTTAATATTCTCCCATTTCCACTCCAGAATAGGTAGTGACTGTAATAACCTATAGGGCCTTTGTCTTTCGGCCTTGACTTATTAGCATGGGAGGCATCTATACACATATGTGGCCACATCATTCTTTATTCCCTTCCACTAGTAGGAGCCCTTGAGGTCCTTGTACATTTTAGTGCTGCCGGGGTGAATAGAGTATGGAGAGCTGTGTGCCTCTCTCAAAACTATGTCTCTCAAATCACTATCACTAGGCATGCATAACCTTCCTTTGAACTTGAGAATCCTGTCTTTAATTACAGAGAAATCCGGGTCCTTTTGGGTTTCTTTCTTGCATTCTGTTATCAGTTTATGCAACTTTACATCAGTACCTTGAGCTGCAGTGATCCTATCCACCAAACTAGGTTGTACCACCAATATCGATAGTGACAAGGTGACACCTTCCACTAGTAACTCCAAATCTAGTTTCCTGTCCTGCTCTATGAGATGCTCATTAGTGGTCAGTGACACGAGAGTCAGTGACTAGGATTTCCAACTAAGTGCATCAGCTACCACATTGGCCTTCCCTGGGTGATAGTGAATAGTACAGTTGTAGTCCTTCATCAACTCTAACCAACACCTCTGTCTCATGTTGAGCTCGTTTTGGGTGAAAAAGTCCTTGAGGCTCTTATGGTCGCTGTAGATCTCACTTTTCTCACCATACAAGTAATGTTTTCAGATTTTCAGTGCAATAATCACTACTGCCAACTCCAAATCATGGGTAGGGTAGTTCTTCTCATAATCCTTCAACCGACAGGATGTATAAGCAATGACTCCCCATGCTGCATTAATACACAATCCAATCCCAGCTTGGAGGCATCACTATACACAACTATACGACCTGTACCAGTTAGAATAGTCAAAATTGGAGCTGATGCCAACCTTTGCCTTAGTTCCTTAAAGCTCTTTTCATAAGAATCAGATCACTCAAATTTCACACCATTTCGTGTGAGTCGGGTCATTGGGGTAGCAATGTGGGAGAAGTTTTTAATAAACCTCTTGTAGTATCCAGGCAATCTCAGAAAACTACGTATGTCTGCCACATTCTTGGGAGTCTCCCATTCTAGAACTGCCTTCACCTTGCTTGGATCAACCTCTATACCCTTGTCTGAAACACTGTGGCCTAGGAATGCTACTTGTGATAGTCAGAACTCGCATTTGCTGAATTTGGCATAAAGTTACTTCTCTCTCAGACATTGCAGTACTAACCTCAGGTGGACAACATGTTCTTCTGTACTCTTGGAGTAAACCAAGGTATCATCAATGAATACGATCACAAACTTGTCTAAGACATCCTAGCATATCCGGTTCATCAAATCCATAAATGCAGCTGGTGCGTTGGTCAACCTAAATGACATCACCAAGAACTCGTAATGTTTATACCTTGATCTGAAGGCTACCTTACTGACATCACTGTCCTTGATTCTAAGCTATTGGTAGCCCGATCTAAAGTCAATCTTGGAGAATACCTTGGCATCATGTAATTGATTAAACAAATCATCTATCCTTGGCAAAGGATATCGGTTCTTGATGGTTAGCTTGTTAAGCTCCCGGTAATCAATGCTCAACCTTATACTTCCATCCTTCTTCTTGATGAACAATACCAGTGCTTCCCATGGAGACATACTAGGTCTAATGAATCCCTTCTTCAAAAGATCCCGAAGTTGCACTTGTAATTCTTTCAACTCTGTGGGGCCCATGTGGTAATGGACTTTTAACACTGGTGTCGAGCCGAGGAGTAGATCTATAGTAAACTTTGTCTCTCGGTCTGGGGGCAAACCTATCAAGTCATCCAGAAATACATCAAGAAATTCCCTCACCACATCTAGCTCGGTTAATGACCTAATATCTATCTCAGTATCCATTATAGATACTAAGTAGCCTTGACATCCTTTATCTAGCAGTTTCTTCATCTGGAGTGCTGATATGATAAACTTATTGGGTTTATTGGGCTTATCCCCTTGAAAGACAAACTCACCCTCATTATGAGGTCTAAAAATGATCGTCTTCTCTGCACATAGCACACTGGCTCTGTATGCGGACAACCAATCCATCCCTAAAATCACGTCAAAGTTAGTCATATCCAACTCGATCAAGTGAGCATCAACTCATGTCCACCTATGGTCACTGGACAAGGCTCATATACATAGTTCAGACCTACTACACTTCCTGTAGGTGTATTCATTGCCAAACACTGAGTCAATTCTTTGGGTGAATTTCCATCTTCTTTGTAAATGCTAGTGACACAAACGAATGCTAGGCTCCTGAGTCAAATGACACATGTGCAGGCAATAATGATATCAATAATACACCTGTCACTACACCGGGTGCAGCCTCAGCATCTTCAGCGGTCATGGCAAACACCCTTCCCTGTGGGGGCTGTGCTGGTCTAGTGGCTGCAAAGGTCTACTGGGGCCTAGATAGCAAAGTGTAGGGTGCACCACCCGGCCTCCAGTGGGGGCATGTCCTTGCTAGGTGGCCCGATTGATCACAATGGAAACACCTTGGGCTCGACCCCACAGACTGAGATAAGGCACTAGAATGGGAGAACTGAGAAGTCTGGCTAGCCTCAGGCTTCCTGAACTATACTGGAGTTGGGTTGATATAAGACACTCTGAAGGGTTTGCTACCTCCCTTGGAGTTAGTAGCCCCCATAGGCCTCTTGCCCGTTCCCTACTAGGTCGAGAAGTTATCCATATGTCGGTCTTCAATGGATTTGGCCACTTGGACCACCTCGACATATGTCTGCAGTTTCAACCCAACTATAGTTGACTCAATTCCTTGCCTTAACCCTTTCTTAAACTTCTTGGCCTTAGCCTTATGACCTCTGAGATGCTCAGGAAAAAAATGGAATAGCTCCTCAAAACGTTGCTGATACTCGAGCACGGATCGGGACCCTTGCACCAACTGGGAGAACTCACTCTCTCTCCTACCTAGAAATTTTTCAAAAAATAGTTCTCAAAGAAGGTCCCTTTGAAGTCTGTCCAAGTAGGGTTTGGGTTGCTCGCCTTCAGAATGGGCTCAGTAGCACTCCACCAATCATCATCCTCATTTTGCAGTTGGTAGCCCGCACACAAAATTTTCTGCTCCTCGGTGTAGCCCATTAGCCTAAAAACCTTCTCCATACCACCAATCCACCTTGGTGGGTATAATAGATCCTGGTCCACTTTTGAGAAGTATGGGGGCCTAAGCCTCTGAAACTTCTCCATCATCTTTGTCAGATCCGTCCATGTACATGGGGGTCCATATACATGTTGTCGACCTTGCCCATGCACTTGCCCTTGTGCTCCACCGGACGTTTGAAGAGTGGCCGACCCAGTAGGAACTGAAATGGGTATCGGTGGAGTAAGGTGTGGGGGCAGTGCACTGCGGGCTTCCATTGCTGTTTGGATCTGATTATCGATCCCCGCTATGAATTGGTTCTGTCTTTCCTTAACTTCTCACATCATATTATTCATGATGGAGGCAACATCATGAGCGGTGAGCATCGATGGAGTCGGGGGTGCATTTCAAGGTCTATCCTAATTCTGCGTTAGGGAAGCGAGAGGTGACGCACGTGACTGGGATCAGGATCAGGTGTTCTGGTGTGACATGACTCCCATGGAGGAATCTGATTAATTCACATGCATTTATAAGGTTATATGTAATTGGAACGGAACATATGCATACATAGTGGGTCCCTCACGTATACACAAAAGCAATTTTAGGGTTAGAGTATACATAAGTGGGGTCCAACAAATATCAGGATCTGATCGCACGCATATCAAGAAGAGTTCCTTAAATAAGGAAAAAAATAAATATTCCCAAAAATAGGTTCACTGGAAATAGGGGTGTTTTTCACCAGAAACAGGGACATTCTACCAGAAATCTCAGTGTTGTTTCCGGTGGGACTGGCAGAGGCTGATTTGGGGATTTTCAACTCACTGGATTCAGGCCTAGCATTTCTGGTGGGTTGTTTCGGATGGACCTAAAATCACTATTTAAGGCTCGGTTTTGGGGTTTATTTCACAAAGCCCTATTCTACCTTGTGGAGAAGAAGTGGATACAACTAAGAGAGCTCCTCTAACCTATTCCCCACCTTTCCTTGGTGATTTCACGATCGATTAGCACCCTCTACGCATCTAAGGTGAGTTTTCTTTTTTTACTAACCTTGGTTTTTGGATTCTTCTCTGTGAGATTTGTTTCAATCTTCTAACTTAGGTTTTGCTGTCTTCTAACTTAGGTTTTACTGTCTAAAACCTTAGGAATATTACTAAAATCATGTTCGGACATCGTGTTTGTACTCGCCGCTCTGTTGCACCTGAGCAACAGGACATTCCCGAAGAAGCATAGTACAACCCACTACTATTTTGCTCTGTGGCCGAGCAAGGCCATTGAGAAAACTTTGAATACTCGAATGTGGATCTGGGAAAATACGTGAGGATGAGAGACTTTCGGTAGTTCCGCCTTTGCCAATGCTTCGAGGTGGTGGGGTGGTACCGTATCTTGAAACCCAACAAGAGGTACTACCTACGGCTAGTGAGGTTGTTCTACTCCAACCTTTAGTTCGTGAACCGATGCACTAAAGAGATGCGGATCACCTCCTATGTGAAGGAGGTCGAGATTTCCTTTGACATGAGATAGCGAGCCAACATCCTGATGGTTGACAACATAGGAGAGCTCCTTTACTGCCCTCCTTGGACTCCAGCCTATGAATTCCAAAATCTTGATGTTTTTTAAGAGATGAATAATATGCTCACGAAGGATGCCTTTGGATGGGATCGCACTGCCAACTACTTAGCCACCCTGAAGGTCGTATAGAGGGCAATCTAGCTGAACGTCCTCCCCACTTGTGGACACTATGATGAGGTGTCTATCTTACACTCCTACGTGACATACTACGTGTACATGGGGGTGTAGGTTTGCCTTCCCTACCTACTGATGTGGACCATGGTGACTCAGTCTGAGGGAGTGGCACGCTGAGCTGGGAACTTATGTTATAGAAGGATCTTATTTGATGTGTTCCTTCACTTTGAGGTAGACCTGGAATGTGAGGGATACTTGGGAGATGACGTCATAGACTTCAACTAAGACTCCCTGAGGAAGATGACCCTGGACATGAGTGAGGTATCAACTGATGAGGCTGAGGATGATCGGCCAATGGAGGTAGAGGGTTAACTAGGTTTCAATGCTAGAGTAATTAGCAGAGGTGCAGAGGGGGATGCTACTGGAGTTGGTGGTGGTGCTGGTGATGTTGGTGGTGGTGCTGGTGATGTCGGCGGTGTTGGGAGAGGGGCTAGTGGGGTTGGTGGTGTTCCACCACTTAACCCACGGACTATGGGTTCCACAGTTGCTTCCACTTCTCATGGCACTAGGGCTACAAGGCCTTATGGTCTCAACAATATAATGGCCCACCTGGACACCACCGCAGAATTACTGATGATGATGGACAACCGGCTTGAGGGCATGGACAAAAATTACTATTTTATGGACAACAGGGTGGCCTCCGTTAAGGCACAGATGCAGGCGATGGTCTTCCATCCCATCATACCGGTGCCACCTCCAGGAGTACATGGTTACAACTAGAGCCAGGAATAAGGCCAAGGACGGCATCAGTAGGAGTAGTGGCTTGTTTTGCCACTGTAGTCTTAGGATTTTCCTTCGGTGTTTTCTTTAAAACTCCAAGTTATAGATGTTAGTTGCAATTTATTTTCTATCATTTGCTTTAGTTATTTGAATTTTTCCTAGATTTAGGCTAGTTAGGATTTTCAGCTTTCTGTCTTTATTTTTAAGAAAATTGGTGTAAGCTTATTTATTGATTTCTTAATTATAGTGAAACAACTTTAACATATATGTTTGTCTCCTAGTTGTGCAATTTTATTAATTGTTGTCTTTGAAGTTTTTATTTTCAATCATAATTTTCCTTAATTCATGGATTGGTTGAGATTGTGAGTTAAAGCAGAGCATCACACTCTGATACCAAGCTGTCACACCCCACTTTCAGTAAATCCAACTTACCGTGTAGGAATACCAAAGGTGTGAGTAAGATGCTTGCCCTTCTTACTAACCAACCAGGACCTCAGATCGCATTGCCTGAACAATTCATAATCTCACAACACAAACCAATCGAAAGCAGTGGAATCAGAGTATAATAGCGAAATCATAAATAAAGTGGGGAATATTTAGTGATAACATAATATCCATAACCAAATTTATCCGTTACAAATATCCAAGACTTATATATTTCAAGTTAAAAAGTATACCATCCACAATCTGTATCAAAATAACAAAAATACGCCCAACACCTCATGATGCCGTGTATCCATAGACATCATAGGCACAATCCTAGTTATACTCTCTAGCATCCAGCATCCACCATCCACCAGTCGCTCACTCTATACTTGGGTTTGGAGGAAAGAGAGTAACAAACCATTAGCACAGCCATACCTGCATCATCATCTAAAAGGGGGCATATATGTGGGGTGAGCTTTCCAACTTGCTAAGTGAGGAGTGGGGTTCATGCACAACCAAGCAAAGGCAATCACATATATAATTAATGATGGATGAGTACAGAAATTAAACACATAGTCCATGATGCTCGTGATGCAATTCGTTTATTTTATTATCCACCTAACAATACAACTAAGTCTGGTAAATACTACTACGACACATTAGGCTGTATCCTTAGTCCCTGAATCGCCATCGACTACACAATGATACAAACTCTAGTCATGATTAGAAGCTTGCCGATCCTCGTATGCTACCATGGGTCACCCAGCAAACCCCTGATAACCCCCTCCTGATAGTCACGACACCAGTAGCACATCGGCCATGCCAGATAATTTCCTACCTTCGGCAACAATCACATTGTACCGCGGGTGTGGCATTTCGGAAAGGCACATCAAACATACCACAAATGGGTTATCAAACACCTTACCCCCTGTTGGAAAGGGTTAGTAGTATAAGGAGTGATACCTAACCACAATATTCTACATGCCTTTATAGTGGTACAGTTAGTATAAATTACATAATACCGGGAACACATTGGCCACAAAGTGTAATCCATCTCCAAGTCTAGTCCTGGGGTACACGATATCGGTAACACCTCGGCCATAAATTAACCCGCTACCGTTTACCTAATCTAGCATGCATAATAACAATTGAGTATGAACTACACAACATTGGAATCCCTATCGACCGCGAAGCGTATCCATTTCCAAATGCAGTCTCAGAGTACAAAATACCGGTAACACATCGGCCACAAAGTGTAATCCATGGCTACAACTAACTCTAATGCACATAATCAATGCATGAATGCAACAAACATACGACAATCACGGTATCAGTACCACCTCGGCCACACTGGATCCTGCCATACATATCCATAAACATTTTATATCATATTCATAAAATGTAACATATGATAGAACATCGTCGTCATGTGAACAATATAATTAAACATGTAAAAATCTACACATGTGAGGAATTCTAAATTAAATACACATTCCCAAAATAAAAACAACCATCCCTCACCTTGATTAGGCTTGTGCGTATTAGGGTTCAAGTATGGCCACCGATCGTTCGTTTCAATTTCAACCTCGGGGTACATGCACGTCACTATCCTAGACACAAGGGTAACGGAATGTCAATACGTATTGGGAACATTGGGAGGGGCCCACATGGGTCACCCCCAAAGGTCTCACAGTGACAGTACTGTCACCGAAAACACCCATTGAAAACAGGGACTGTCCACCGAAAATATTAGTCCTATTTTCGGTGGACCTAACAAAGAGCACCTAAGGCTCGGGTGGTCACCGAAAACAGCCCCAGTGCTTCTGGTGGCTTATTTTCGGTGGCAGTGCAGCAACTGCCCATGTGATTTGGGGCTTTCCTACTTAAGCCCGATCGCTGGGATTTGTTTCATAGAGTTTGTGGGGGATGCTCCTAGCATCATTATGAGCTAATAAAATCCCGATTCCACCAAGCTGTTTAGGAGATACGTTGATGTAACGATCAAAACCCTAGGTGGTCATTTGTTCAATCTTATTTTCAGAGCTCACTAGACTCATTTTGAGCTCGACAATGGCACCAGGGAGGTGAAACACACAATCCTCGAGCTCAACATGGTTTGTGGCCTAAGATTACTCCTATATCTAGCTTGCCCTAGGTCAAAATGAAGAGAGAGAGAGAGAGAGAGAGAGAGAGAGAGAGAGAGAGTAGTAGAAGAGGTTGCACTTACCTCCAACAAGGATTCCGACAACTAGGTGGGCAACTGGCACAGGGTAAGCTCCCTTCCTTCTTCTTCCTCTTGCTCTTCCTTTCTTCTTCTCCTTTCCTCTCCCACGATTTGTATAAGTGGGAAATGTGGAAATGAATCCTCATTTCCACTTATATGGTAAAACAGGCCTTAGGGTCTGTTTGGTTTGGCACTATTCGGGTCCGAATGGGTTAATCCGACTTTTGGGGAATGTGGACCTGAACACTTTGGTCCATAAAGTGTTCATGTCAAGAGAAAGGTGTGGGGAGAATCTGGGATAATTCGGGGCTGTACACGATGCGAGCTACGGAACCCATGGGCATCGAAACCTAACCAACAACCTGATTGGTCACCGAAAACAATCACCGGATTTAGGCCCAGGCTATTTTCGGTGTTCAAGACAACAGATTGTCTTGACTGTTTGCTGGCTACCAGCTGGTCTCACAGGGGTAGTTGCCCTTGATCGTGCTCATGGTCTTCCGACAATTTTGGTGTATGCCGGGATTCAAGTGTGGGGTGTCGAGTCACTTACCGTTTGGACTCGGAAGGTACGAATCCCCTCTAGTTGGACTGGAAAGCAATGCACGAACATATGGGGTCATCCCTTCCCCTTTGGTAATGGGTGACTGCGAGCCAAAATCCTATTGTACTTCCCACTTCCGGTTTGAGACCTATCACAACAGTTCAAATTAGATCGAGTCAGGGCACTGGTGTAACACCATGGATCAACGGTCTCTTTCTCTCTCTCTCACAGATTCAAGAAGAAGGGGGGACCATTAGGCCATTCAGCTGAGCTAGCGGAGAAGAATCGAGAAGAAGGGGAGGAGGAAAATGGTTACAACCTCCTTCTTCTCTCATCATTTCGTGTGGATCGGGAAAAAGGTTCAAGGAGAGGAAAAAGGCTATAAAAGGAAGACGCCAGGAAGCGGTTTGGGGCTGATTCAGAGAGTGAAGTTCTGAAAATAAATTGCTGGAAGAGTGAGGGTTTCATAGAAAAGAATTGCTGGTTTGAGGGAGAATTTCAGGAGAGGTTCTTCGCTAGTTTGAGAGAGTACCAAAGAGGTAAATCGCTGGTAATTAGATGTGAGATTTCAAGGAGGTTCTTCACTGATGAGAGAAGAGATCTTTGCTGGCTAAAGAAGATGTTTCAGGAAAGAGAACCGCTGGTGAGGAGCGTAGATTCATAGAGGTCTTGCTGGTTAGGCTTCTCCTTTCCCAAAGTTTCTTGATCTGTCTCAAGCTTTTGGTAAGAATGCATGATAGAGTATATACTCTGCAATTCTTTTTTTAATACTCAACTGCATATGATGTGAACTTATCATTATCCCAATGCATGAATTGCTTTTATTGTCTGTGAATCGCCTCTTATGTTTAATGATCCTAATGATAAGAGAGTGTGTTAATCCCATTGGGCCTTAATTTCCATCGGCTCCGTTTGGTTGCAATGGGAATTTAAAGGGAAGGGAAGTGAAATTTTCATACTTTAAAAAGAAATATTTATAATCTTTACTCTATGTGATTGTATAAACTACTTAATTTTTTTTTAACCATATTTAGTAATGATATATTTTACATGTAATTTTTATTTTACATATTATAACAAAGGGTTTTGGATGCAAAGTAAAGTGAAATTTTATAACCAAATATGGAATGATTTGAAGTTAATGTTAAAGTCACATGGGTAATGATTGCATATATTTCTTTTTTAAGTATGAAAATTTCACTTCCCACTTCCTTCCCTTTAATTCCCCTTACAACCAAACATAGCCATCATGATGCATATTCTTGTGTTGAAGTGGATGATTGGGATAACCAGGTTGCATGTAACATTAGTATTATTTGGTTTGGCAATGTTCTTGGTTGTGTCTGAATTTTCATTCTGAGCAAAGCATATTTAGGACTGGGATATGCGTCCATTCCCTATTTTAAGACTTCTTAAGAGTTGTTAAGGGCGATGGGCTGCCACATGTCAGGGCCCATTGATAATCCACTTCTCATTTTTGGGGGTATCCACCTACATATTAGGCCATTCAAATGGGCCTATATACTGAACCAAATCATTAGTTATCCATCTTCACTTTAGACTATTCGGAGGCCCATAGACAGTCTCACTTTCCATTTTGGGCTGTTCTCTTTGGGTCTGATAACTGAGATGAGCCATTTCTCATATAAAGCCCTATTAGTTGCCTACTTATTTTGGGCTGTATTCATTGGGGTCCACCAATTAAGATGTCCCAATCCTTGTATTAGGACCATTGGTAGATTACTTTTAGTTATGGATAATTTTATTCAGATTGTTCCAAACACTTCATTCTTGCCTCTTCTTTTATTACAAAGTTTTAAGGCAGATTTTTTTTTTTTAAACACCCAAAAATAAAAAAAAAAAAGGATTTTTTATGCCACTTAGCCATGGGCCTTGGCCATCAATTGGTCAAGAGCTTGTGCATGTGTGGCTACGTCAACGTGGCCCTACATTCCCATTCACATTAAAAAAAATGAAAATTAGGCATTGCTTTAAAATTTTATTAATTCTTTTCTTTTCTTTTCCTTTTGTTCCATTATTATTTAATTCCGTTCTTTTATTTATTTGACTCGGAACTCGGAGAAGCAAATAGGTATTTTTAATCCCAATGCGTAGCCTAAGGCATGATAGCATAGGATGGCCGTGGGCCCGTAGCGTAGGACCATCAGATTTATTTCCCTTCTAAGATGACGGGAGGGCTAGCCCGTCACGTAGCCCAATTATGATCCACCTTAGCCATGTCATTTACAATTTTATGTTATATGTGATTTATGCTTATTTTACCTGTTTGTTACATTTGCTCTCTTCTGTTAAAATCTTATGTTCATGATTATATGTACACAAGATGCACACACTTGAACCCAGCTTGACACCACATGCTTAAAAACCTAGAAACTGGGTTAGGGAAAAACATCTGAACCCGACCTAAACTAGGGTTGAACCTATGGCTTATGATTGACTTAACAAGTAGGGTTTACACAGGTTTAGATAGATGGAGACCGGCTTCCTGGTCAGGTGAGGCGATTGCCTGACACTTATTTGCATTTGCACTGAGCAGAACACGGTTATCATTTATCCACATGGCATAAACAATTGGGTCCCGATTCAGTTGGGAGTGCCTACTACGAAACCACAACTCTTGGCCTGGGTACCATAGGGGGTCGCAATTAGAATGGTCAATGACACTTTTGATCGAGTGTGCCTGTGAGATCATGTTATACTGTTCGACCTGTTCAGATCTGTTATCGATATATAATAAGGCTCATGTACCGTTGATTCACCACGCGCAAGCAGGTGATAGGTGTATTTATCGCCTTTGCCAAGGGAACCTTGTCGGTCCTAGTCCTTCATTGCATCAACAAGGTCCAAACATAGAACCTGAACTTAGGGTTGACATCAGACTAGATTTGCTTGAGATTCCTACTGGAAGTCCACCTAACCAAGTCTACCTTAAGGATGTAAATGGATAGTTGAAAATCTGTATTCGATCCGAGTTCGTATTCGTTTAGGAGTATCCGTATTTGGAAAACGCATATCCGGAAACTACTCGAATCCGTCTGAAAACTAAGCGGATACGAATATGATAATCCTAGTTTCCGACTGGTTATTGTTCGATTCATCTAGCTATCCGATGGTAAAGAATATCCGTGTCCGTTTCTCCGAATACATTTCTTCCGTTATAATATTAAATAAATATATTAAATTTTATTACATAATAACATTATAGAACTATGTGATACTAAATACTAATGCATGTTATTTTTTTCTTATAGAATGATATATACTAATCTAAAGGCTTGATTTAGGGATTTATGGTGGACCATAGGATGAAAGAAACCTAACACCTAATCCAACATTCCAATTTCCAACTGAGCAAAAAGTCAAAAACCCTAAAAGACCTCGACTCTTATAGTCATTCTTTCCATCAGCCATTAGTCCATCTCCAAGACCCCAACTCAAAGTGGTAAATTCGCCACGACTCAAGGCTTTAGGTCATCTGAAAGGTCAGTGTCCTCGTCGGAGGGATCTCCATCGTCAATGGAATCATCATCACCTCTGTTTTCAACCTTTAATATACCCTTTCCCTTACCTTCCACCATTATCCCTTTACCCTTACTATTAATCACAGATTTTCCGTTGGAATGCTCACCATCCTCGTCTACAGCTTCATCATCTGAGGAGTCGTCGTCGTCATCATCGTCATCGTCATCATCATCGTTTTCATCATCATCGTCTGAGGAGTCATCATCATTTGTTGACGTTCTCAGCAGTAGGAACAGATTTCTTAACAGCTGACAGACCACGCCTTTGATTCAGATTGTTTCCCCTCGGATGAGGAACTGTTGAGCTGCTCATCTCTAAGCTCTCTAATTAGAGATTTTAGAGAAATAAATTTATAAAAAGATTGATTATCACTTCCTCTGAAAACCCTAGACGTTGGAAACAATGAAAACCCTACTTCTTGAATTCAGAAAGAGATTAGATAGAGTACTAATTAAAGTAGAGTGGGTGAGAGGTAATCGAGGCTTAGATTTCCATTCCCTCTCTCTCTCTCTCTCTCTCTCTCTCTCTCTCTCTCTATTTTGGTGACAATTTGAACCGGATAATGATCAGATTATCCAATTAGTGATTGAATTCGAAGTCAAAATTAATTTTCATCTCTGAATGGATAAATGGTTCGAATTCGAAAATTAACTTTGTAAACGGATTCAGAAACAGAACTGTCCTATCCAATCCGAATCCTAACTATTTACATCGCCAATCTACCTATTCTAATTTCCGCTTACCATTGGGAGGGTTGGGTTTGTTTGAATCATTTTTGATGATGTGTTTTTCGGCTCAAACTAGTTCTAGTTCCTATATTTCCAAGTTGGTGTGATAGGGTGATTCCTATGTAATCCAAACTTGAGGTGGCATAAGGTTCAGAGCCGGTAAGGGTCATTTGCATATTTTCATAATGCCAAAAATGAATCCAATCCAAACACTACACGGTTTTCGGAAATTAAAGTAAAGTAGGGTTCGGTACGTGTATCTTCTAGTAAGAATCACCTTGTTTGATTTACCACATGAGAAAACCTTTTGGCTTGGGGCATCCCAGGTCCTTGGTTCCCTCATTTGAGCCAACACACTTTGAATGGTTAGGTCCATCCTTGTCTGTGCATGATTTGAGATAACATTCAGTCCGTATGTTCACATTTTTGCGAAGATGCATCGCATCGCGTTCCATGCATGCATATCCTTAGGTTGACCATAGGATGGGACACAAGTCCATTAAATTGACCTAAGTTTGACCATAAAGTGTTAGGATCCAATTTAGCCATTCAGGATCAAAATCTCAATCAGATTTGGTTTCTACTGAACTGGCTCACCGGTTCATTCTGTCAGTCCCTTCTGTTGAATTGGATCGCTAGTCGGCTCATCTGCTCATGATCTGTTTCATTTTGTCATTTTATCTATTGAACCGGATTGACAACCGGCTCACCATTTTGCAATCCAGTTTACTCTGTCCCTTCCATTTTTCTATTAATTTTCATTTATCTTATTCTCAAAGGGGTTGATTTGCTATACAGAACCAGGAGACCACTATTTCCCTGGATTTTAGCAAATCTTGATCCCATATTTTCCCTTATTTTTAGTTTCTATTCTGTCAAAATCCTTGCAAAACATCCTTATATCCTTCTCTTCTCCCTCCTTCTTCTCCCTCCTTGTCCTGGTGTGCCTTCCTGGTGTGCCTTCCCTTACCCTACCAACCTGAACCGGCAGTCTCCGGCCCAAACCCCCCTTTGGTATCAGAGCTTCGTTATTTTATAATAAGAAATTTTCAATTTAACTTATGTTTTCAGTTTATTTAAATTATTTCAGTTTTATAGAATATCTTGTAAGAGAATATAATAGAATTTACCATTATGATTACTTCAGAATTGAATATCTTGATATAAATACTCTATCAGGAATTGTAGAAATATATTATAAAGATTACTGTGAATCTATATTAGAATCCTCAGAAGGATTAAAAGATCTTCCAGAAGAAGTTAAAAGAATTATCTTACAAAAAAGTTATTTAGATCCAGAAGAATTATTTACAAAAAATATATTACCCACATAGATAGATATAATCATTGGCAGAATACTCATAGAAATTATTATCCTCTATTAGCCTTACCAAGAAGTTTTACAGAATGGACAGAATAGATTATTTACAATTAGAAACTTTTAAAATAAGAACAGAAGTAAATAAAAAACAACAAAATTTGGATTATATCAATCGAAGTATTACTTTATTATTAAAACAGACCCAACAAGATACTGAATCAGATAAAATGATTATATTAGAATTATTAAGACTATCTACAAAAATAGAACAGAAATTTTTAGAAATAACTAACCAGTTTGATGAAAGAATAAAAAATATAGAAGATTTATTAAAATTTTATAATACATAAGATTTCAGAAATTCTATTAGCTGAACAAAAAAGAATAAAATATCTTAAATATTTAATGATTAACTTAGAACCAGAATTAACAGAATTAAAAGATTTATTAGAAAATTATTCGTTAGGATTATCTATAGAATACCAGGGTTTAACCCAATATAAACCCCCTGCAACCCATGATCAGATATTAATAGTTCAGAATAACCTGATTATAATTGGATTAATCAAAATATTAAAAAAGATAGAAGAAATAAATACTAATAATAAAATTACTAGAGAACTTGATGATATAGGACAAAAATTAAGTAATTTAAAAATATCTACAACTGAAGAAAATATAAAAATAATAAAAAAGACTTGTAACGGAAGTTTTATGCCAGCAGAAAAAATCTTAGAAGAAGGAACTTCAAAAAACCCATATAAATTAGGATGAATAGATTTAGACCATTCTCAGGAAGAAGTAGAACAATACAAGAACAAGATACCAGATCTCATAACACAACTGATGAAAGTATGTTTAGAAGAATACTAAGAGGAAGTGGAAGTAGTAGCAATAGTGAAGATATTAGATTAGAAGAAATCGTTGATATAGAATCAGATATTACCCGATTTAGTACACAACAAGCCCGTATGATAGATCCAAGAAGATTATACACACATAATAGTTTTTTAAGAGACACTAGTTTATTTTCAGGATATCAAGAAGTCACTTTGTCAGTATCAAATGATGAAGTAGAAACTATAGATGTAATTAGCCAAGAATCAATAAGACAACTTTTATTAGCAAATAAAAGATATTTTCATCTAGGATTATTTATAATAGGAATAAAAGGCTTTGCCAGAAAGAAAGTAGGAACAAAAGTTCTAATTTGTATAATAGATGAAAGATGGGATCTTAAATCTCAGTTAAGACAAGCTTTAATAGCCATGACAGAAGTAGATTTATCAAATAATAAATCTTTATATTATGTAGCACCAGATTTTCAGCTTAAAATAAAAGAATTACCAAAATATATAAAAATAAAAGTTATGACAAAAGGATATGATTCTTTTAAAGGAGATAATTTAATGATATGTATAGGATTGATAGGAAAAATAACTAATAATTCTACAACAAATTATAAATTCTCCATAGAAGAAGTTATTGAAGGAATAGGATCAAAGGGAAGTAAACTATTAAAACCTCCAGAAATTGACCCAATGATGTTAGCAGGACAAGAATGGAATTTAAACAGAATAACAGAAGATAAGGAATCAAACATAGTTTATGTACCCAAAGATAGTATAATATACCAGGATAGTAATAATAATTATAGATTAAGATTCTTAGATTATGAAACAAGACCAGGAGCTGAAAGTAGTACAAACGATACTATAGATAATGAAGAACGAGAAAAATTAATAAAAGAATTAGAAGAACAAAACAATAATAATAATGGAAGATAGAATAATAACACAAGAAGAAATAAAAATATTAAAACAACATGATAAATATAATTTAATCAGTACATTAATATTTAAAAGAAAACTGGGTGTTGAACTTTTTAAGGAAGATAAGATAAGATTAGAAAATTTAGCAATAGAAGCAAATGTAATAACTGAAGAAGAAGAATTAATTGATAGAGGTGATAGATTTATTATAAGAAGACTAAATACTACTGATGAAATTAATACTACTGATGAAATTAGTGAAACCAGTGAAGTAAGTAAAATAAATCCTAGAATATTAATCAATGAAGAAATCACTAAAGATATAAATGATAGCTTAGAATCTGATATAGAAGAATTACAGAATATTGAAGCAATGAATGATGTAACTTATGATAACACAAGACCTTATGGTCCCAATAACCCAAACATGGCTTGGGGAAATAGACCAAGATGGAAATTAGAACCAACAGAGTTAGAACAACCAAAAGATGATTTTAAATATTATAAACCAAGAGGAAAAAGATTACCAATAGAAGAACCAGTAACCTTTGCAGATAAAAAAGAATCAGGAAAAATATTAAACATAGGATATCATGATCCACAAAAATTAGATTCAGTACTTGATATTTGGAAAAGCAAAGTCATAAATGATTGTTTACAGTTTAAAGAACAATTAGATACAGATGAATTATATCAATATTTAGAAACATTTTTAGGAGAATCAATGAAAGCAAATTGGGAAAGATATAAAGTAGAATATCCAGAAGAACTTAGAACATTAAAAACCTTTGGCCCAAACCCATATAATTTTGTTAATAAGATACATATGCTAGCAACAGGAAGAGACCCTAATAGTTCTCGCATAGAACAGCAAACAGAAGCTTTAGCACAACTTGAAAGACTAGTCCTAACAGACTATAGATATGCAAAAAGTTTTTTAAAAGAATACTATTATTTTGCAAGTATAAGTGGAAATTATTTTACACAATCAGTAAAAGATAAACTATTTCAAAAATTACCTGGACAATTAGGAGAAGAAATACGACAAAAATGGCACCCTACAAATGATATCCCAGAAAACGATAATATTGGTATTAGAATCCAACATATTATAAAATGTTTAAAAGAAAAATGTATAACTATACAGATCCAACAACAATTTCAAAAAGAACAATATAATTTCTGTAAAGATATTTACGTACCCCAAATATATGGAAGAGAAGGAAAAGATATTTATAGAAGGAAACAAAATATAAAAACTAGAATACAGAAACCTCAGTATAGACCTAGATACCAGAAAAGAAGTAGTTATAGAGGACCACAGAAGAGATATTATCTTAGAAGATCTGATGCAAGAAGACCCTTTTTAAATAAAGATCACCATGCAAGGATGTATGATCCAGATAGAATTTATAAAAGAAAATTAAGATGTTTTATATGTGATAGAGATGATCATCTAGCATCAAAGTGTCCAAGAAGGATAAATGAAGATACAAAAAGATCTTTAGTAGTACAAGATTCTAAATGCTGTTTGATAGATGTTGAAGATGATTTAAGCGATACAGAATCAATATACAGCATTGTGTCTATAGAAATCTATAATCCAAATATTGAAGAAAGAGATAGTGAAGAAGAGATACCAAGTGTTATGCAACAATATTTAGAAGAAAATATATGTGTATTAACAAATACATGCTTAGAGGATAATCATCGATGGAAAAATGGATCAGGATCACATGATAAAGCATGTAAGAAATGTCAAGGATATCCATGGATAACAGTAAGATATCAGTGTGAAAGATGTTTTGAAGAAAGATGTAAGAATTGTTTAGATAAGTCGGAAGTCATCCCAAAAGTAGATGAAAAAATAGTAAAACTACAAGACAAGATATTAACTAAGAAAGTAGAAATCTTAGAAGATGAGATAACTATATTAAAAGCACAGTTATTAAGTAAAGATGATTTTATTACAAAACCATATGAAGAACCAAGAATTGAGTGGATAGAAATAGTTGAGAATGGAGGAATCAAACCAATAAAATCTACCAAAGGATCCTTAGGATATGATATTTTTTCACCCATAGAAACAGTATTATTACCTAATGATATTACTATTATAGATACCCAAGTTAGGTACTCTATTTCAGAAAAATATGGAATAAAATTAGAAACAAAATCCAGTATGGCAGCAAAAGGATTAATGGTTATAGGAGGAATCTTAGATTCTGATTATGAAGATAATATCCATGTTATAATAAGAAATTTTACTCAGATATCTCAAACTATAAAATCAGAACAAAAAATAGCTCAGGCTATAATACTACCAAACTATGAACAAGGACCAAATATAAAAAGACTAGGAGGATTTGGATCAACAGATATAGCCAGTACTAGTAACCAAGTTATAGAAAACTATACATTAGCCACTATTGAACAAACAGACACAATAAGAAAAGATACAGCTATATTCTGTCAAGTAAAAAATAGTTTGAACAATTTACAGACACTTTGTAGAATAAAAATAAATAAGAAAACAGTTTATTTAAAAGCTATAATTGATACAGGATGTACTAGTTCTATAGTCAATCCAAAATTTTTTGATAAAATGATTTCGAAGAAACAAAAAATCCAACAATAGCAACATCAGTAGATGGAATAGAAACTGAGTATAGATATAAATTAAAACCAGCTTCTATAAGTTTCAAGGATGTATGTGACAAGTATTCAATAGATTATCCGCTTAATAATGTATACTTAAGGAAATATCCTTGGGATATGTTACTAGGATTAGGATTTATATTAGCACAATCAGGAGGATTATATGTTAACAAACATAGTATTATAATATTCAAAAACATAACACAAACACCAACTTATCCACCATATCCAAAAACCAAACAGAATGATAAAAGAATATTTGATGAATGTCCTTGTGATATACCTGGGCAATGTAAAATAAATAAAGAAATAAGTAATATTGGATTAACAACAGAAGAAAACAATATGAAAGATTTTGAAGAACTAATTCCAGAATGTGATATAACAAATTTCGAAGATGGAATACATCCATCATTGATTCTAGCCATATTAGAAGACTCTAATAGTATTAAGAAAACTATAGAAAAATTAGAAAAAATAGAAATTATTCAAGATAATAATCCCTTAAGACACTGGATAAAAGACAAACCAATTATGAAACTAGAAATTATAAATCCAAATTTAAAAATAAACTCAGGAGTACCAAAGTATCATCCAATAGATTCAGAACAATTTAAACTACATATTACAGAATTACTAGAACTAAAATTAATAAGAAAATCCAATAGTCCTCATAGATCTGCAGCCATGATAGTTATAAAAGAAAGTGAAAAAAGAAGAGGAAAAAGCCGAATGGTAATAAACTATAAACGTCTAAATGATAACACAGTAGACGATGCATATAATTTACCACAAAAGAATTTTCTTATTCAATTTATACAAAAAGCCAAAATATTTTCAAAATTTGATTTAAAATCAGGATTTCATCAGATAGCTATGGAAGAAGAATCTAAACCATGGACAGCTTTTACAACAACAGAAGGACATTATGAATGGAATGTAATGCCTTTTGGATTAAAAAATGCACCTGCAGTTTTCCAGAGAAGAATGGACAATATATTCTTACCATATAGAGAATTTTGTATTGTTTACATAGATGATATTTTAATCTTTTCCAAAACAGAACTTGAACATATAGCACATCTACATAAAATATTCTCAGAATTCTATAAACATGGATTAGTGGTTTCTAAAAAGAAAATGGAAATAGGAAAAGAAGAAATAAAGTTTTTAGGACTTGAAATAGGATTAGGAAAAATAAAATTACAACCCCACATAGCTACAAAAATTCTAGAATTTCCTTCAGAATTAAAAACTACAAAGGAGATAAAAAACTTTATAGGATTAGTAAATCAGGCCAGAGATTTTATTCCAAACTTAGGAAAAATAATAGGCCCTTTATATGCTAAAACAAATCCTAAAGGAGAAAAGAAGTTTAATACACAAGATAAACTTTTAATTGAAAAAATAAAAAATATTGTACTAAATATTCCACCCTTAAGATATCCATATGACTCAGAATATAAAATTATTGAAACAGATGGATCAATAGAAGGATGGGGAGCAGTGTTAAAAACACGACCCACCGAATATAATAATAAATCAGAAGAACAAATTTGCAGATATGCCTCTGGTATGCATAAAAGAAAAAATCTGAGTCCCATAGATTGTGAAATAGAAGCAGCAATAGCAGGATTACAAGCTTTTGATTTCTTTATAATTTTAAGAAGTTTCACACTTCGAACAGACTGTGAAGCCATAGTAAAATTTTATAAAACTCTTAAATAATTGGGCTTTATGCTCTGGACGTTGAGGCACGATGGCCGTTTAGTCCCTG
>NW_024869127.1:29659-32276 GCF_013358625.1 Macadamia integrifolia
AAAAAAAAAAAAAAAAAAAAAAAAAAAAAAAAAAAAAAGGGGTTGATTTGCTATACAGAACCAGGAGACCACTATATCCCTGGATTTTAGCAAATCTTGATCCCATATTTTCCCTTATTTTTAGTTTCTATTCTGTCAAAATCCTTGCAAAACATCCTTATATCCTTCTCTTCTCCCTCCTTCTTCTCCCTCCTTGTCCTGGTGTGCCCTTCCGTTTCTTTTCTCCCTCCTTGTCCTGGTGTGCCTTCCGTTACCCTCTGCCTAGCACATATCCTTCTGTGCTACCCACCAGAACCGGCAGTCTCCGGCCCAAACCCCTCTCGACTCTGATGCTAGATCCAGTTAAGCTCTTTCTTTAATTTTTGCTTCTTTCTTTAAATTTTGTATATGTTGTAATTTAATTAATTATGTGTGAGTAGTTCTATAGAAGGATTAAAGGATATGATGTAAGGTTTTGACAGAATAAATTTCTTTTGTTCTTTTGTTCTTGTAAATTCTTAAGAATCCCTTTTTCCGTTCTGATAATCAGACTATGTAGCCTTAGGACCATACTGTTTGTTCTTCCAGTAATATTCCAAAAGAATAGGTCTTTATGCTCTGGACGTTGAGGCAAGGTGGCCGTTTAGTCCCTGGGAGCAAAACCCCTGTGTGAGGGTATGAATCATGTTGGCATGGCGTCCCGCATGAACTGGAAGACTTGCAGTTCTTGGCTAAGAATTCCCCTAATTAAAAATGACAGTCTGGGTTAGCATACCAAAAGAACTGGGCGTAAATACTGTGCGTGTTTCACCGGTTGATCCCCAGTGTGAGGATGTGAGTTGTATGAGCATGGTGCCTCGTACAAGCTTAGATTATGTTAAAAAAAAAAAAAAAAAAAAAAAAAAAAAAAAAGGGGTTGATTTGCTATACAGAACCAGGAGACCACTATATCCCTGGATTTTAGCAAATCTTGATCCCATATTTTCCCTTATTTTTAGTTTCTATTCTGTCAAAATCCTTGCAAAACATCCTTATATCCTTCTCTTCTCCCTCCTTCTTCTCCCTCCTAGTCCTGGTGTGCCCTTCCGTTTCTTTTCTCCCTCCTTGTCCTGGTGTGCCTTCCGTTACCCTCTGCCTAGCACATATCCTTCTGTGCTACCCACCTGAACCGGCAGTCTCCATACCAAAGGGGGGTTTGGCCGGAGACTGCCGGTTCAGGTTGGTAGGGTAAGGGAAGGCACACCAGGAAGGCACACCAGGACAAGGAGGGAGAAGAAGGAGGGAGAAGAGAAGGATATAAGGATGTTTTGCAAGGATTTTGACAGAATAGAAACTAAAAATAAGGGAAAATATGGGATCAAGATTTGCTAAAATCCAGGGAAATAGTGGTCTCCTGGTTCTGTATAGCAAATCAACCCTTTTTTTTTTTTTTTTTTTTTTTTTTTTTTTAACATAATCTAAGCTTGTACGAGGCACCATGCTCATACAACTCACATCCTCACACTGGGGATCAACCGGTGAAACACGCACAGTATTTACGCCCAGTTCTTTTGGTATGCTAACCCAGACTGTCATTTTTAATTAGGGGAATTCTTAGCCAAGAACTGCAAGTCTTCCAGTTCATGCGGGACGCCATGCCAACATGATTTATACCCTCACACAGGGGTTTTGCTCCCAGGGACTAAACGGCCACCTTGCCTCAACGTCCAGAGCATAAAGACCTATTCTTTTGGAATATTACTGGAAGAACAAACAGTATGGTCCTAAGGCTACATAGTCTGATTATCAGAACGGAAAAAGGGATTCTTAAGAATTTACAAGAACAAAAGAACAAAAGAAATTTATTCTGTCAAAACCTTACATCATATCCTTTAATCCTTCTATAGAACTACTCACACATAATTAATTTAATTACAACATATACAAAATTCTCTATATGGTAAGAATATATTGTCCATTCTTCTCTGGAAAACTGCAGGTGCATTTTTTAATCCAAAAGGCATTACATTCCATTCATAATGTCCTTCTGTTGTTGTAAAAGCTGTCCATGGTTTAGATTCTTCTTCCATAGCTATCTGATGAAATCCTGATTTTAAATCAAATTTTGAAAATATTTTGGCTTTTTGTATAAATTGAATAAGAAAATTCTTTTGTGGTAAATTATATGCATCGTCTACTGTGTTATCATTTAGACATTTATAGTTTATTACCATTCGGCTTTTTCCTCTTCTTTTTTCACTTTCTTTTATAACTATCATGGCTGCAGATCTATGAGGACTATTGGATTTTCTTATTAATTTTAGTTCTAGTAATTCTGTAATATGTAGTTTAAATTGTTCTGAATCTATTGGATGATACTTTGGTACTCCTGAGTTTATTTTTAAATTTGGATTTATAATTTCTAGTTTCATAATTGGTTTGTCTTTTATCCAGTGTCTTAAGGGATTGTTATCTTGAATAATTTCTATTTTTTCTAATTTTTCTATAGTTTTCTTAATACTATTAGAGTCTTCTAATATGGCTAGAATCAATGATGGATGTATTCCATCTTCGAAATTTGTTATATCACATTCTGGAATTAGTTCTTCAAAATCTTTCATATTGTTTTCTTCTGTTGTTAATCCAATATTACTTATTT
>NW_024869127.1:32296-35186 GCF_013358625.1 Macadamia integrifolia
TAATCCTCATGATTGTGCTAATATAAATCCTAATCCTAGTAACATATCCCAAGGACATTTCCTTAAGTATACATTATTAAGCGGATAATCTATTGAATACTTGTCACATACATCCTTGAAACTTATAGAAGCTGGTTTTAATTTATATCTATACTCAGTTTCTATTCCATCTACTGATGTTGCTATTGTTGGATTTTTTGTTTCTTCGAAATCATTTTTATCAAAAAAATTTGGATTGACTATAGAACTAGTACATCCTGTATCAATTATAGCTTTTAAATATACTATTTTCTTATTTATTTTTATTCTGCAGAGTGTTTGTAAGTTATTCAAACTATTTTTTACTTGACAGAATATGACTGTTTCTTTTTGAATTGTTTCTGGGGTTTCAATAGTGGCTAAGGTATAGTTTTCTATGACTTGGTTACTAGTGTTAGCTATATCTGTTGATCCAAATCCTCCTAGTCTTTTTATATTTGGTCCTTGTTCATAGTTTGGTAGTATTATAGCCTGAGCTATTTTTTGTTCTGATTTTATAGTTTGAGATATCTGAGTAAAATTTCTTATTATAACATGGATATTATCTTCATAATCAGAATCTAAGATTCCTCCTATAACCATTAATCCTTTTGCTGCCATACTGGATTTTGTTTCTAATTTTATTCCATATTTTTCTGAAATAGAGTACCTAACTTGGGTATCTATAATAGTAATATCATTAGGTAATAATACTGTTTCTATGGGTGAAAAAATATCATATCCTAAGGATCCTTTGGTAGATTTTATTGGTTTGATTCCTCCATTCTCAACTATTTCTATCCACTCAATTCTTGGTTCTTCATATGGGTTTGTAATAAAATTATCTTTACTTAATAACTGTGCTTTTAATATAGTTATCTCATCTTCCAAGATTTCTACTTTCTTAATTAATATCTTGTCTTGTAGTTTTATTATTTTTTCATCTACTTTTGGGATGACTTCCGACTTATCTAAACAATTCTTACATCTTTCTTCAAAACATCTTTCACACTGATATCTTACTGTTATCCATGGATATCCTTGACATTTCTTACATGCTTTATCATGTGATCCTGATCCATTTTTCCATCGATGATTATCCTCTAAGCATGTATTTGTTAATACACATATATTTTCTTCTAAATATTGTTGCATAACACTTGGTATCTCTTCTTCACTATCTCTTTCTTCAATATTTGGATTATAGATTTCTATAGACACAATGCTGTATATTGATTCTGTATCACTTAAATCATCTTCAACATCTATCAAACAGCATTTAGAATCTTGTACTACTAAAGATCTTTTTGTATCTTCATTTATCCTTCTTGGACACTTTGATGCTAGATGATCATCTCTATCACATATAAAACATCTTAATTTTCTTTTATAAATTCTATCTGGATCATACATCCTTGCATGGTGATCTTTATTTAAAAAAGGTCTTCTTGCATCCGATCTTCTAAGATAATATCTCTTCTGTGGTCCTCTATAACTACTTCTTTTCTGGTATCTAGGTCTATACTGAGGTTTCTGTATTCTAGTTTTTATATTTTGTTTCCTTCTATAAATATCTTTTCCTTCTCTTCCATATATTTGGGGTACGTAAATATCTTTACAGAAATTATATTGTTCTTTTTGAAATTGTTGTTGGATCTGTATAGTTATACATTTTTCTTTTAAACATTTTATAATATGTTGGATTCTAATACCAATATTATCGTTTTCTGGGATATCATTTGTAGGGTGCCATTTTTGTCGTATTTCTTCTCCTAATTGTCCAGGTAATTTTTGAAATAGTTTATCTTTTACTGATTGTGTAAAATAATTTCCACTTATACTTGCAAAATAATAGTATTCTTTTAAAAAACTTTTTGCATATCTATAGTCTGTTAGGACTAGTCTTTCAAGTTGTGCTAAAGCTTCTGTTTGTTGTTCTATGCGAGAACTATTAGGGTCTCTTCCTGTTGCTAGCATATGTATCTTATTAACAAAATTATATGGGTTTGGGCCAAAGGTTTTTAATGTTCTAAGTTCTTCTGGATATTCTACTTTATATCTTTCCCAATTTGCTTTCATTGATTCTCCTAAAAATGTTTCTAAATATTGATATAATTTATCTGTATCTAATTGTTCTTTAAATTGTAAACAATCATTTATGACTTTGCTTTTCCAAATATCAAGTACTGAATCTAATTTTTGTGGATCATGATATCCTATGTTTAATATTTTTCCTGATTCTTTTTTATCTGCAAAGGTTACTGGTTCTTCTATTGGTAATCTTTTTCCTCTTGGTTTATAATATTTAAAATCATCTTCTGGTTGTTCTAACTCTGTTGGTTCTAATTTCCATCTTGGTCTATTTCCCCAAGCCATGTTTGGGTTATTGGGACCATAAGGTCTTGTGTTATCATAAGTTACATCATTCATTGCTTCAATATTCTGTAATTCTTCTATATCAGATTCTAAGCTATCATTTATATCTTCAGTGATTTCTTCATTGATTAATATTCTAGGATTTATTTTACTTACTTCACTGGTTTCACTAATTTAATCAGTACATTAATATTTAAAAGAAAACTGGGTGTTGAACTTTTTAAGGAAGATAAGATAAGATTAGAAAATTTAGCAATAGAAGCAAATGTAATAACTGAAGAAGAAGAATTAATTGATAGAGGTGATAGATTTATTATAAGAAGACTAAATACTACTGATTTCTGTTCTATTTTTGTAGATAGTCTTAATAATTCTAATATAATCATTTTATCTGATTCAGTATCTTGTTGGGTCTGTTTTAATAATAAAGTAATACTTCGATTGATATAATCCAAATTTTGTTGTATTTTTTTTTTTTTTAACATAATCTAAGCTT
>NW_024869128.1:0-7609 GCF_013358625.1 Macadamia integrifolia
AAGAGAAGACGGCTAGTGCTGGCATCCTGAAGTCAGGAACCATCGTTAGATTTCACATAATCACACAATGTCTGTTTTTGTCGATCCTACCTGAAGATTCGCCATCAACAACATCTAGCCAACCATTTGTATCCCTTCTAACTTTAAAGTGGTAGAAGCCCTGGGCAAGGGAACCATAATAAAAATAAATAAACACATAAATAATTAAAATCCACTTCTCTTCTTTCCAGCCTATCTCTGTGCAGATGCAAGGAAGAGGAGGAAGGGTTAACATGCCCCGTTCTCCCCATGGTTTTAGGAAATTTCCAGTCCAGATCATGGGGCTAGTGTTAGGGGTCATTTTTGTTGTGAATCTGAACTTTAAGTTAGTATCCTAGAATTATTAGACTTTGAGTTGTTATTTTCTTTTTTTAGTTTATGCTTGTTTTTAAGGAGTCCTAGTTAGAATAGGAGATGTTTTTAAGTCTTTTATTGGACAATTAAATAGCCAGTTTGAATAGTGGATGGTTTAGGCTATTTCTAATCATGTTAAGATTTGAATTTTATATATACTTTATGTAACCAGCCACTCAGGCTTATGGATTTGAGTTATTTCGGGAATGAAGCTTTGCTTTTCTTTACCGTGTGGATTTGTGGAACAATTGGATGGATTTTCAGCACTGTAAAGGTGGATTCCACAGTGGAAAAGTGGATACTATTCAAAGGATAGGTGGATTCCTAATCATATCATTTCTTTCTGTATTTCTGTCTTTCTTTCTTAGTTCTTTCTTCAATTTCCAGCAACTATATCTGTAGTTTTAATACAAGTTTGCAACTTCAACAATAGTAATCAAACATATCAGATCCGAGTTTTATCATATTCAGTTTTGCAAATTCGAGTTTTATTCCTCTCTATTCTTAAATCAGAACCTGCAATTTTCTCTTTGAAATTCCATTTTGTTCTTTCATTCTATAATTCAGAAAATTCTCTTCTGCTACTCTAGTTATGTTACATATTTATTCAGTTCATCTAATCAGGTTTGAATTAGAATATCACGATCATAGTAGGATTAGGAATCCTCTAATCCTACTTGGACTAGGATCATCTTCAAACATATAGTTAATGTTCACCCTAGCACGTTTTCTGGGTGATAAAATTAGAGAGTGCAAACAGAGATCGCTAACAAGTCAAGATTTCGACACCTGATTGGAAGAATAATGCTACGGAGAGCAGTAACCCTTATAATGTGTCTATTTGCTCATGCACATCTGCATAAGGTAATGGTGCTAATAATTAATCGTGGGCTAATTATGATAAAAATGTAGGATAAACAACAATGTCAACCCCCAAAACCTTGCATCAATTAACCCCAATATACAAACACAAGAACAGCCAAAAAAAACGGAAGGAGAAGGGGGGAAGGCAGAAAATTGACAAAAAAGAAGAAAACTTGCGAGCTAAGTACAAAAGCATCCATGAAATGATTCAGTCAATCCACAGAGAAAATAAGACCAGAAAAATCTACAACAATGCCACTGTAATCTCAGGAAGCCAAGAGATTTTTCAACTACAAATTGGAAACAGTCTGAAATTAAAATACATGGTTTAATCATGTACATATTTTCAAGCACGAAATAGTAGCTATTTCATCAAGAAAACACAGATGAGTTACATGAAAAACCCTAAAGAGACTGATTGGGGTAATATTTCCCAGTTACAACAGTAGATCATCAGTTGATGTCTGAATCATCAAAATCATCTTCGAAGGCATTGAAGAAATCAGAATCAGCGAGCTTGTTGTCGATATTAACGACTCCCTCCGCCAACATCTCGAGTGGGTCGGCATCGTCGACGTCCATAGCGACAGTAGAGCCGTGGTCGTCGAAATCTCCGAAGTATGTCGGCGAGGGCTTCATCTCTCTCTTCTGCTCAATTCTCACCCTGCCACGCAAGTCCTCCTGAATCCTTAAGTACTGTTCTCCCCGACGAAAAGGTCTATCGAGAAAGCCATAAAAATAGAACTTTCTAGCGAACATTAATTGGTATGTCGGCGGAATTTTATTTTTTTTTGGGGGTAAATGTTCACAAATTTAACCACTTTGTAACTTTGTAGTAAAACGACACATCCCACAGTGGAGGAGGTTGTGTAATTGTGTGGAAGAAAATTTTTGCCTCTCACATTTCATATTTGCTTTTCGTTGATGATATTTTTGATAATTTTCAATAAAAAAAAATCGATATTTTTGATAATGTTTTTTTTTTTTTTTCTGTGGAAGTTTTCAAATTATTTTAGTTTATTTTTTTTTTATTTCATGATATTCTTCGAAGTTCATCGGCAATGAAATTCTTCTACTGTAAAATAACGTCTGAAGGAATTTATTTAGAAATACAATAGATACGAGCCATTATTTAAGATGAAGTCCACCAGTAGTGAACTCTCCCTATCTTAGGATACTATGTCAAATTTCAAAATATATCTCTTCAATTGTATTTCTGATCGTAATTACAAGCTATCTATTTTCATTTAATGCTCTCTATATGTGTAACTGTATATATTGCATATATAGTATCTATACATACATATTATTATACCATCTTGATGTAAGTCGATTAGTGTGAGTAGTTCGTATCTATTGATTCTTATCTAGCACCAAAAAAAAAAAAAAAAATCTCGTTCACCAGGTGGTTCAAGAAAACCTTCTCCTTTATATTTTTTCCATTTTATATTTCTAACTTATTCTCCAATGATTAACTCTCTCTGTCCTTGGTTAGCGTCTCACATTTTAGATTTTCTGACAGTGTTCTTCTCCATATGACTATTTCCCCAACTATTCTAGTTTACCTTTTCACATTCCATTGTTTCCGACAAAGGGCACCGGCAATGAACTCATTTACAAGATATGAGCCATTATTTCCAATGAAGTCCACCAGCGATGAACTCTCCCTATCTTGGGTTAACGTCTGAAGGGATATATTAAAAAATACAATAGACATGAGGTATTATTTCCGACGAGTCCATTGGCAATGAACTCTCACTATACTAGTATAACGTATAAAGGGATATGTTTAGAAATACAATAGATATGAGCCATTATTTTCGATGAAGTCCACCAGCGATGAACTCTCCCTATCTTAGGATGTCATCTGAAATTGCATAATATATCCCTTCAAACTGCAGTACTGACAGTAATTAAAAGCTATTTATTTTCATTTAATATTCTATTTATGTGTAATTGTATATTATATATATAGTATCTATACATATTATACTATCTTGATGTAAGTCGACTCAGTATCAATGGGTCATACCCATTGATCCTTATCTAGCAGTACTAAAACAAAATGGCTGAGAATATTCTCATTCACCAGACGACTCAAGAAAACCTTCTCTTTTATATTTTGTTGAGCTATAAAGGAATATGTGTCAAATGATTAAATCCATTTTCGAACTGTTTTCATATTCATTTGGACAATATATTATTCTCCATAAACATGGTTTGTTCTTTGGCAAGAATATTTCTCACGATGAATGAATGAGATAAGGATCTAGTAAATGATCCCTTCCAAGAAAATAAATGAGGAAGACTAGACCGATGTTATTTTTCTATTGATGATTTGTCTTCTCCTGCATTTTTATTTTTTTTTTCAAAATAAAATGAAGATAGATGGTGATCATTTCAATGTATTGATATTGAGATAGTATGTTATGGATCGCATATTTCACTTTTTTTTATTGCAAATAATCCATAAATTACTGCTTAATCAGTTGTCTGTGCTTCTGCATCCAATAAAGAAGGAAATTATGTGTAGAGGTACTTCATTTCTATTTTGCCGCATTGATAAGGTTTTATAGGTGATAAGCTTTTAGATATTTCATTAGGAAAGAGGGCAGGAGTGAGAGACTATAGTTCAATCCACCATTTTTGACTTCTGCACTCTCTTCCTTGAGATATTGAAAAGAAGAAATGTCAAATGAATAACATATTAATTATGTGCATATATTGGGGGATTAGAGTATTGACAAGGAGGCATTCGATACGAAAGCAAAATTCAATGTTAAAGATCCTCTTCAATGCTGAAAACTTAAGATACCATTTGATAACGTTTCTATTGTTTCTGTGTCTAGAAATAATAGAAACGGATTTTCACGTTTCTAGAAACAAAAATAGATTTTTTGATGTTTGATAAACCTGTTTCTCGAAACATTTTTTTCAGACATAATGCCACTAAAAAACTCAATAGTATCATCAGATGCCCAAAAGGGAGAAAAGGTTCAGTTGCATCTTTTAGGTTTAAATAGTTGAGAGATTTATCGGCACAACAACCTTTTTTTTTTCTCTCAAATTCGTTTCTAGAAACGACGAAACAAGTCTGATTTGTTTCGTCAAAACCGTTTCTAGAATTGTAAAAAGACATAAATTTTGATTTATGTTTCTAGAAATGGGTGAAATGGAATACTTTTATCAAATGTTTTTTAGGTTGTTTCTCCGTTTCTACAAATAAAAAAACACAAAAACAACATTAACAGAACATTCTCAAATGGTGCCTTGGACATGCATCCCCAAGTGTTGACTAGTGTTGGGATGCATGTAGAAGTCATTCCAGCTGTTGAATGGCTAGGAGAGAAATGGTTGATTGCCCATCATTGGAGAGGAGGAGCCGATCTTGGGTATCATCGACATTAATTAGTTGACGTCCTTCAGGGGACGCTATGGATGGCAATGCCAGGGTAACTAGGCGTCTATGAAAATTTGTACTGTTTTATGGTCCATACAGTTTCTCGGATAGCTACTAGCTTCAGTTCTGTAATTGGGTCTCTCTCTCTCTCTCTCTCTCTCTCTCTCTCTCTCTCTCTCTCTCTCTCTCTCATACACATTCAAATTTTATGAACAACGTAAACCCCAATGTTCTTGCCTGAAGAAGATAAAATTTTGATAATCAAGGGACTATAAGAGGGTCCAGGACTTAAATGTATGAGGATGCATGGAAAAATAGGATCCAGATCCTCTCCAACTATTTGGACATGAAACCATTGCCTCTCAACCATCCAACGGCTGAGAATACTTGGATATGCATTGCATGATCCCAACACCTGTCAACACCTGAGGATGTGTGTCCAAGTCTTTTCAGCCGTTAGATGGTTGGGAGGTAAAAGGTTGGCATTGGGGAGGATCTTTTTCCGAAAACATACGGGTGGGTTTCTGATTGCACTTGAGTTTAAAATTTGACACATGTCATGTTGGTGAACAATGTCTTGTCTTCCGATGTAGTTTAATCAAGGGAGTATTGATGCAGGCACCTCAACAGGACAAAACGGCACATATAAATGGGTATTTGGTTGTATTTGAGTTTAAAATTTAACACATAATTAATCTAGATGTACAAATAATCCAATAATCGGCTATTATGTGGGTTAAAATGTTGGGACTATTATTTTCAAAACAAATAGTCTAATGAACTTTTCCCTCGACAGTTCAATATTCAGCTGAGTTTATTATAAAATAGTTCTTGCCTACTGACGAATTAGAAAACAGAATCAGGAAATGGATTGGTCTCCATCGATTCTGATTCTAATAATGCCGTAATTAGCCAGCAATGACAAAAATGGGATCAGGGAAGGAAGGTACAGAATTCTCTATATTTCATATTTTTGGAGTATTTTGACCCAGAAAAATATGATAGATTTAGCTACTTTCCTTCCACCAAAAATAAATCTTGATTAGTTGACCCAGAACAAGTTAGTTGCTTCTCTTCCCAAGAGTTTAACTAGATTCAAACGAAAACAATGAACCACCATTTATATAATTCTGCAAATTAATTTAAATGAATGGGTATAATACAAAAGATCGAAAACCCTACCTAAATTGCAATCAAATGGACACAATGACAGCTAAATCCTCCGAACTCCACTACAGAACCCATGTGAACCAATTTTCTGGTTTGCAACAACATAATTGAACAAATAATGTTAATATTCACATCTAAAAGGCCTCGTCATCTTGAAAATAGCTCGACTTTATTGAGACTGCAAGTAGATGCAGGGTCCTTGAGACAGGTACAAAATCCATCTTCATCTGTAGGAAATGACCCAGGTAGAGGACGGTCTGGAATCACACCAACCTTGAAAAAAGGCAATTGAAAGTGACAATTGGATTAAAAGAAATACTTCACTCATTGGAGAAGAAATAAAAATCTCAAAGAAGAAGCTACTAACCTTGTCAATATCGTTGTGTGCAGGGGTCTCATAACGAGCTACTGTAACAGCCAACCCAGAGCCATCAGATAGCTCAAAGACCGACTGGATCTTCCTGTACAGCAAAAGTTGCATGGTTAACAACAACATGGTATATGGAACTGATATACACTCTCAAAAAGCACAGGTTACCCTTTCCCAAATGTTGGCTCTCCAAATAGCACCGCACGCTTATTGTCTTTCAATGCACCAGCTAATATTTCACTGGCACTTGCAGTCCCCTTGTTCACCTAATGGTAACAAACACATCATTGATATCTAAGAGAACGGTATTCTATTGTTTGGTTTAGATGAACTCGATAAAAAGTATGCACTAGATTTTTTTTTTTTGGCGTGTGTGTGTTTTTTTTGTGGGGGAGGGGGTGGGGGGACAACAACAAATGCCAACACCACCACCTTGAAATGTAAGGGGACAAATCTGTTACATCATGAGCCTTCTAAGTTAGGAACAAAAAAAATTAGCTATAGCGGTTGGGAAAGAAATCTTGAACATTTATTTACCATCTAAGAAATTGAAGCATTGATTCAGGCTTCGTTTGCTTTAACGTATATTAATGAAAACAATTCCTGGTATACTAATATTTGGTGATGCCTAGATATGTCTTGTTATTTACCTAAAATCATGGAATTAATTAGCATTAAGCACACAAGGATTTTTTCTTTTTCCTTTTTTTTTTTTTTTTCTGTGAAAACACAATTAATTGAATCAAATCTTCTAGCTTTTAAAATTGGGGAATGGATTCCCTAAAGCTTTTCCTCCATGCTAAGTTTCTAGCCATGTGGACAGATGATTTGACAATCAGGATATTGGATGCATGGAAAATTATCCAAATAGGCCACCTACCAAAATTTGGTGACCTATCCCAACCATGCTTCCAAGCCGGTATGGGGCTTTCTCCCCTGGGTTTTCAAAAGTTCGGATTCACAGTATGGCTTCATGGAATTTCATGCGGATTTAGGTTTCAGATTTCTTGGTTGTTCATGGGTTTCATGTTTCAGGTGTTAGGACTGTTTAAGGTTTAAAAGCTTTAGGTTTCATGGTTCAAAGTTTCATGTTGCATGGTTTAAGCTTTCAGAGTTCAGGTTTCATGGTTCAGATGTCAAATATCATGGTTTCAAGTAGTTTTATGCTGTTTTCCAGTCCACCTGCTTTCCTCTGTGTTTTCCAGCCATTTTCTGGCCAGTTTGGCCGAAGAGATTCTGTCAGGGGCAGGGTGGAACCGTAGTCCCTTAAAATTCATTCTATCCATAAAACAGTATGCGTAGGTATAATAAATCAAACAAACATTCTGGAAATATCCTCAACAATTTATATAAAATGAAAAAGTGCCCTAATGGAGTTCCAGATTCCATATATATATATATATATTTGTAAT